>NC_053113.1:16848294-17020962 GCF_010015445.1 Perca fluviatilis | reverse complement strand
CCGTTCCACCTGCAAAGCGTCTCCCACAAAAGCAAAAAAGGGTTGAGGCCGGACCGCGGAGTGAAAACAATGAAAATGCGGCTCTTAGGTCTGTCAGCTGCGTTTCCAGTAGAGATCTATTACGGATCCTCTGCACTTCATGTAACTGTACTTTATCGGCGTTATAAGACCATTACTTGGATGCGGAAAAATAGCGGGAATTGCCGAGAAATGATCAATCAGGCAGCGATGGATCACGAGGAGAACCCGGCGTGGAGGCCGGAGGCGAACAGGTGGCGCTATAATGAAATCTCGTCAAATGGTCAAGAAAGGTGCTCAAATAATAATAACAATAATAGGTAAGCTATTCTGTTATTAGGCTACTATATCAGATTGTAGGCATATTTCTGCTAGATATTTTTTTAATTAAACTTTAATATTAATTTATACAATTGCAATGCCTTGATTTTAGTAAAGTTAGTACACAGTCATAGCCATAAATGCAATGGTACTAATAATTGGCATAATTTCTTTCGGTGTTTCGGTCTTGGTTTCCTCTTTTTCGGTTTCGGGCAAGAATTTTCATTTCGGTGCATCCCTAATAGATATTGCTTTTTAACTGACATTACTGAGTTATTTGTGCTACTTTGACACTACATTTTAACCTGTCACAGATGAACATTTCAGTCGCAAAAGTAAAAAAAAATAGGTAAATACATCATGCCATTTTTTGTAATGTAATTGCCACTATTCAGCAAAAGATACATAGGAATATAAAAAAAATTATATAAAAAGGTGGAAATTTAAAATATATACAATGCCAAAAATAGGTTACCAGTATGGATCAAAAAATATATCAAATATAGATACATATAGAGCTATGTATGAATAATATTAAATTTAAAGTATAGATACGAGTGTATGGTTAATTCAGAATGTTCATGATTATGTCCATGATATTGCACATAATGGCCCATTATTGCACTGTGTAAGTCCCATATGTCAGTTGTAAAGAGTTGTAATGATGAAATAATTAAATCCGATGTAATCCAGAGAAAAAGAAAAAGGTCTTTAAGTCTCCGATGCTGAATATCCCGTGTGCATGTGTGTGTGTACCTCTAGCTTATATGTATGCAGGTGCTGTTGTACTGTAACTGCACAGACTTCTCATATATAAAAACAAATAACATCTCTAATTAACATCCCATTAGGATGTGAGAACTGTGGCAGGGACCGAATGGATTGAGTGAATATATTTGTGTGCAGATGTCAACATGTGTATATACATGCGTGTAGATACGGCTCAATCAAACGTTTGTTGTAAAATTGTACCCATCAGTGATTGCTAATGTACCTTAAATGCTAGTCGCGATCATTAGGATTCTGACAGTGTGTTGATGAGGGTGGCATGAAGGTACCATTGAGGAAATGTAACCAAGTGGAACCAAACATCAGATCTGAACCTACAGCCTACTAGGAATGATAAAAACTTCATTTATACCCTCATTGGAATTAATTAGGGATGCACGATATTGGATTTTGGCCCGGATATTCGATATGCCGATATTTTCAAACTCATTTTGGCCGATACCGATGTATACACATTTTTCCCCTGATAGATGAGATATATAGATATATATATATATATATATATAACATATATATATATATATATATATATATATATATATATATATATATACACTATACACACAACACACAACACACACACACACACACACACACACACACACTTTCATTTTTACTGAAGAGAAATCCAAGTATCTCTCCTGTACTACCTTTTACCTTATTACTCTCCATGTGTTGTAGAAAAGGCAATACACAAGACAAACAACATTTGATTCTACCATAAATGTATCATTTTTACAAATGTAGACAGACATTCACCCCTGAAAAATAGTTAAATTATTTCACCTGGAGGAGAATAAATTATATGCCAGTGCCACATAAGTTCAGACTTCAAACTTCAGACCTTAGGAGTAAAATAAATAAAAATAAATTTTTCAAATAAAAAAATTTACATTGTCTCCTACTTGAACAGGTCTGCCAAATGCCTTACATCAGAGGCAACGCTAAACAGCCGTTCACTGTCAACACAGAGCACCGACATGCACTCGTTCTCTTTCTATTTTCCATTTCACAAACGTGTTATCAAATGGAGATGCAATTGCAGCTGCTGTGTGAGAACCGGAGCATTCCTTGGAGTGTAGGTCGGACAGCTTTTTAAAGGGTGAAGTCTTTCTATCCAATGGGCAGTGAGGCTCAACATGCTAACAGGACTCACGCTTGATGTCCAAATGTCTGTGGTGAAGCTTAATGTGACTAGCGCCGGCGAGGAGCTTTTCAATGTGAATGGCGACAACACTCTGGAGTTCAGGTAAGGCCACATCAGAAAAGCGCCGGCTAGGCATAGCATACCGCGGCTCCACCACACTAAACGGCTGGTTATCAAGAGCAATACATTCAATGATTTTGTCGTTAAACCCTTTTACCTTTGGGTGGTCGCTGCTGTATTTTGTAGCTTTATCAAAGGACTGAAGTAGAGGCAGCTGCTGATGGGTTTTTGCCGGCGTTTATATTTCTTACTTTTCAAAGTCTCGGTGCTGCTCAGGATGACGACTCTTGAGATGCGTAGCTAATCACATTTGTAGTGTGGAACGAGAGTTGTTTTATGCCTCCTCGCATCACTTGTGCTTTACAAGTAGGCTACTGCAAATAGCAAGTTTGTTATCAGTTTTACATATCTCGAAATACCTCCACACAGACGACACGTTGGAAGTTTAAGGTGCTGGCGCTCATGCTACGTTCATGGTCGTCATGTGCGCACAGTAAACAAGCCACCCTATCGGCACGGCTCATCGGCAGAAATATTCATATCTGCCGATGATGATCATTTTAAGCTTTTATCGGCCGATACCGATGTCGTGCCGATATCATCGTGCATCCCTAGAATTAATGACCATTAGCTCACCATGTCAAAGCTGCTGCTGCTTACACTGTCGTAGTCACAGATGAAGGGTAGCTTTAAAGGATAATTCTGTGTTTTCATGGCTTTTACACTCTCTACACTACATGTGTTGAGTGGTCCTTAAAGTGGAGTGAGTAACACTGTGTTAGTGTTACAAGAAAGTTGGGGAGAAAGTCATCTCTGATGTGAGCAGATGGGGGGAGGAAGTGGAGCCTAAAGCACAAGCCAGTTAACACTGTAGGCCTTTTTTTTTGCTGTGAGAAACACCTGCTTAAATGGAAGCACGTCATTTGAGAATGATTAAAAACTTACATTTCAAAACACTTTAAGGGTGTGTTAAATAGATTTGCGGTAATGATATGAAATTGTAGGAAAAATGACACTTGCAGCTCCACTTAGGGATTTAGCCTGAAAAGAACCCAAAAA
The DNA here is from genome assembly GCF_010015445.1 of Perca fluviatilis. Taxonomy (NCBI): domain Eukaryota; kingdom Metazoa; phylum Chordata; class Actinopteri; order Perciformes; family Percidae; genus Perca; species Perca fluviatilis. The sequence goes on along the minus strand of NC_053113.1, from coordinate 17,017,568 downwards.
TTTGTGCCGGTATTGACTGCCTTCAAGGTCCTGAATCTTTGTGTGGCTACACAGCCATCAATCAAAAATGAAGATGCAACAATTTCCAACATTATTACCATCATTATCACCATAACTGTTTCCATGCTTGCGTCCGGTAATTGACGTACAAAATGCAAAAAAACGAGGCCCCAGAGGCGAAGTCCAACTGCCTCCACTCATCTAATCATCTGTCTCTCTTTATCTCTCCATTTCCCCCTGTCTTGTCATCCATCAGCCTATCATCATTTCTCTGTCGCTTCAGTCTCATCCATCACTTAGTTTCTCAATCACTAACCCCCCCTGCTTATATTCTGCCTCTATTCTTCCCTTCCGTGATACCATCAGCGTTTCTTGCCTCAGTTTGTCTTTTTCTTAATTCTCTTTCTCTCCTAAATACTGTTGTCAGCCGCCTGTTATCTCCCAGTGTGTTTTTTGTTGCGAGCTGTTGTGTCTCCCGTCCCTGCTTCAATGTCACCCAGTTGGCACCCTGCCACACTGACTACTGCTGGAGGGTGCAGGAACGGTGCATGTATGAGATATATACACGCACACACTTGGCTTCTCCTGCTAGGCCTGTTAGTGTAATCATGTTAATCAAACTGGGTGTCCTGCCAGGGGCAGGTTTAGAAACTTTTAAATGTGGTGTCAGACTGGAGCACAGTTTTAAAGAAAGGAAGCCCATTTGTAAAATCAGTAAAAATGTGTTAAGACGCATTTAAAGCCCTGGTCCTTGGAAATAATAAACTGTACATTAGAAATAGTAACATTGTTTATGCAGTGTAATTAATGAATACCAAATAAACAACTACTTAAACAAAATAATATTAATAAATAGCTGCTATTTGTAACTCCAAATAGAATAAAGCCATGGGCTGATTATGAGACAATGGGCCCCTGGACACAGACTTGTAAAAGGCCCCCCACCCCTGCAGTACTACATCCAGACTGAAAGAGACATAACGACTACAGATGATTTTGTGGTTGTTTTGCATCTCTTTGTGATCTATTTGTGTCTCTTTTGGTTGTTTTGCGTCTTTTTGTGGTTGATTTTCCAACAAGAAATGTTAAGAGCCACTTCATACAGGGGCTCTGGTCCCGTGGCCCAGTAGGCCTGTTCACTAATCCATCCATCCATTATACTAAGGCCAAAGGCCAACTACCCATCACCTTCTCTGATAGACCCTGATCTGGTGACCAATCAGATTCCCCTTGCTCCTAGCTGCTGTGTTCCGGTTAGGAGAAACCGTAGAGAAGAAGGGAGGAGATGAGAGAACAGAAAAGGGAAGGAGGGAAAGGAGGAATGCCTCAATAAGTTAAGTGCTTGTAATAATGTTCTGCCTCCTGACAAGCTGCTGGCAAACCCAGCCACCCTCACTCTCCTGCCCATAACCTCTGCCCGCAGTCTTGGTAGCGGTGCCCTCGTCAACAGGCCCTTCTGGCAACAGTGTCCCCTCTCCTTGAGAGCAACAGACTCGACAGATAGAGGGACATGGAGAGCTGGATGAAGTAAAGCTCTGTGGCGTGCGTGCCTATGTTTGTGAGTATATGTATTGGGTGTAAGAAATGTAGAAAGCTTTGCTGAGGGGAAGAGGTGATGTGTCTGTGTGTGTGTGTGTGTCTGGTAGACCTGATATAAATATGATAGATAGCTGCTGTAGGAGTGACAAGGCAGTGTTGTGTGTATGTGTTTGTCTGCTAAATGCTAAGTGCTTGGCTGATGGAGGGGCAGCAGAGATCAGTCTGTGTGTGTGTGTGTGTGTGTGTGTGTGTGTGTGTGTGTGTGTGTGTGTGTGTGTGTGTGTGTGTGTCTGTGCGTCTCTATAAACCGGATAGAACGATTGCTTGGCAGAGGTACAGGCTCTTGTAAAGCTATGGGGATGAGATTTTAGTTGCTCTAGTAATGACAAGGCAGTATTGAGTCTGTCTGTGTGTGTATATGTATGTGTGTGTGTGTGTGTGTGTGTGTGTGTGTGTGTGTGTGTGTGTGTGTGTGTGTGTGTGTGTGTGTGTGTGTGTGTGTGTGTGTGTGTGTGTGTGTGTGTGTCAGACCTGGTGGAAAATGAGAGCCTGGCTGATGTAGCCCCAGCTGGAGGTGGGACTGAGGTAGTGAATCAGCAGAAGCAGCAGCAACATGAAGGCGATGCTGGCCGAGGCGTAGATGGCGTTGATCAGAAACATCATGACGGCGCAACCTACGATGCCCAACGCGCACGTATGCCAGGTGAAGTAACGAAAGGTGGGCCTAAGAAGAGAACAGGAGAGGTAAAGGTTAGGAAGCGATGCTTGCTTATATATTCCGCAGTTACTTTAATGTCAGATGACAGTTTGAGTGTATGGAGTGGTTTATATTCTGTTAAACCTACAGTCCCTCACACTGCAAGGGACATCATCATTCAATAACACAAGGAAACAGACTGTGCTGAACTTGATAAGTAAAATCTCCTTACATTGATTTTTACACTAAGGGGCAGCACAACAAGCTGTGAACATGACATATTATCACCTTATCAAGCTGATGTGGTGAACGTGTTAACAAACAGGGGCTTATTTACACAGCTAGCAGACAGACAAACAGGCATAAATCCACAGGGAAATATTTGGCTCTTCAGCTGCTACTGTAAGACCTTTACTGTATGTTCACCAGCTAGTCGCTAACTTTATCCGTCTGCTGGTGGGTGCTGGGCATGGAGTGCACAGTAGATTTATTATAATATAGGTATAAAATAATTCTCTCTGGCTTCATCACGAGTGACTCCGCTCGCATTACAGATGGTCATTTGATCCATTATTAATATAAAAAATATTGATTATAGCAGCTTTAAAGTCTGTTGATCAATTGTCACTCTTTTTGAAAGTTTGCCCATGGAGGTCTGATGTGTTTGGTCGAGACTTCAACTTATTAACAAAGAAATATCTTACCAACTCCATTAATAATGTGTCAAACATTTATTTATATATATATATATATATATATATATATATATATATATATATATATATATTTATGTTGTCCATAATGGCTTTGGGATAGTTGTTTGCAACACCTTTTCGGCCATGTAATATTTATGTTGTTTATGATAATTTGCATATTGAGAGTTTGCTATATGTACATTGTTCATGTTATTTGTTATTCTTGTTTGTTTGTTTTTTATTTAATTGTTTCATGTTCAAAATAAATATGATAAATATACAAAACTAAATGCAAATTTCAAATGTGATGTCTTTTGGAGAAACAATTCTTTATCCCTGACTCCCTAATTAAAATTGACATTTTGTAAACATGATCGGTCTCGATCTATATAGACAAACTAAATGACTTTTTGATATTGCTCTACAGTTTTGACTGTAATCTGGCATTTTCCATGTAATAAAGTATGGACATGGTCCTTTTAAATACATGTCATAAACATGTTATTAACGTGTTATAAACGTGCTGTGTCGTTGTTTAAAGTTCTTTAGAGGGCATTATAAGAAAACCCTTGAATTAGCGACTATCTCACATCCAACACCTCTGAAGAGGCACTTTCCAAATGTCAGCTCTTTAGACTGAGAGAGATTTAACAAACTACAGAGGATTTCGGTGAAAAAGCAGCTGAAATAAAATCAGATTCTCCAAACATGATTATCCATCCACCTCACCACGGGTTCAAAAACTCATGAAACAGGAGTGTCATACTAAATTATTAAGGTCTAGCAAGAGCAAAGAAATACATATCAGGAAAAGTATTACTCCTTACTGACCTTATTCCCACGCTATCAAATCCATTTTTCAGGAAGCAATGGCAGATTTTTTCAGTCAGATCCAAAATGATCTTTATACTTTATGATCCCCTTCTTTTGGTCTGTAAAATTGGGCTGGCTTTGTTCATGTTAGGATTTCAATTGTATATGCATCAACAGCAAAGATACTGAGGGGTTAGACGCATATGGTAAAGGGAAGGGGCGGGAATCGGGGTCGGACGCCAGACATGGGGCAGTGAGACTGAGCCTTCCCGGCAATAGGGCGCCACTGTGCCACTTCGAGCTACTGTATCTTAACGAAAGCTGTAGCCTTGGCATACCGGCGCACCGAAACATACTGTGGCTTTTTATTTTAAATGTGTAAAAAAAAAAAAAAAAAGGGGAAGGAGGGTAAAGTTTTTTTTTTAGGCTGGGTGGAGTGGAATACGACGTGATGGCACTGTTGGCGATTAGTAAATACACTTGTCACGTGCGTCTCATCATCCTGAAACAACTGAGCCAATCACAATGATGCATGACGACAACAGCTCAAACGGGAAGTGATTGCCTAAATCATTTTCTTGTTTGGATGTTGCATAGCAGCACGATGTGAACACACATCACAAATCTGCAGCCAAGGGCAGATGGTGTTTCTTTTTTTGGTTTTTGTTTTAAACAGTTAATTTGACAGAATAAAGAAGAAAAAGTCTGGTGAAGCTGTTTGTATGATCGATCCGTCTCTATTTCAGTCCCAACTACTGTATCACATTGTAAATGGTCACAACTTATCTTGAAATGTGTCACAGCAGCGTTGGCACCGTAATGCATTTCAAGAATAAAACATTTTTTTCTTTTTGTTTTTTGAGCTGGAGAGGAGGCTGTGACGAACAGGATTAATAAGCTCCAATAATTAGAGGTCTCATGCATAAACAACAGAATACAGAGTTATGGCTGACCAGTCTGATGTTTGTGTGATGAGGGTTTCACCATTTTCTGAAATGTGTATTCTCAGTGCAAAGTCTTAAGAAACATTTTCCACCAAAAAACTTGCTTCGCACTGCCTTATTTGAATAAAACTCCCAACTGTGCAGCGTGCGCTCTGCACATAAATACTACACAGATGGGCAAAGTGAATTTCAAGGTCAGGAAAAATGACCAAACTGGTGGTTTTGTTTATATTGATTATCTTCTAGGGTCTACGGTCTGATGACTAGCATCTTGTTTGAAACAAGTGACAGGAAGATATGAGACTGTGTGCATCTTATTTACTTACAAAAAGTAAAGTATATAAAATACAGCAATGTCATAAAAGTGAGTGAGCCATCTGGAATACGAAGTAACTTTCAGCATCACTAAGGGAATCTTTTAAAATAGCTGCTACGCCTATGGAAGAATATCATTTGTCTGGGATTCACTGGAACATTTCAGTGACACATGATGGTCCAAATCCCCCTCTCAGAGACCTTTCCACCTTGGCAGAATATAATTCTTTAGGAAACATATAATACTCTTAATACATGCTTTAAACAGGTGCCATTATTATGTGCATGATTCTTTTAGCCTCTTGATTCTTGTATGTTTTGTGTCTGTTGTTAGAGTTATGTTTTTTTATGATGTCATCTGTTTGTATATGACATTTTTTTATTTTGCTGCCCATCTTGACCAGAAGAGATATTGTATTTCAATGGGACCTTTCTGGTTAAATAAAAAAAACAAAAACAATACCAGTTGTTTATTTATAAATTTGGAGAATGAAAATAGTCAAACTTAAAAGGTAAGGCACAACATATTACATATTCCTTTAAAAAAAATTATGAATAAAACACCTTTTTAATATCATATTGCTGTATTAAATACATGTTCTGTTTTTGTTGAGACTGCCATTGTTGACAACTCATCTTTATTCAACTCAATGCTAATTTCTGCACATTCTGTTGCTGATCCTGTGTCAGTGTTGCAGAGGCTCTACTTATGACTACTTACTTTGCTTTTGACATCATGATTTTTATTAAATGTATTGCCCCAGACTGTCTCATTTTCCAGTGTTTGTGACTGATGCTCCAGTGGTCCAGGCTGCAGCTATCTGGTCTTTGTACCACTGAGCCATACCACTACACTACATCTACTACAACTACTACAACCACTGTAAATTGAATACTAATCAACAGTAGTGGAAGCTGATGTCATACATGCAAATAGACTCAGGAGCAGGGAACGCACCATTTCCTAATCGGTGACTGCACGGCGGTAACCAAACAAATATGGCGTTAATGGAGCTGGGACAGGAGCAATTAAAACAAACACCACACATCGATAATAAGCTGCCTCTGCATACTGCTGTAGACCTCTCAGTGTTTGGGTGCATGAGCTTGAATTCATATATGAATGAGTGCCTGAGTTGCATTCCTTGCACATACAGTATGTACCCGTCAAAATATACTTCCATAAATGTGTGTGCCATTTAAGTGTAAATTAGTTGAAGGGGTCTTGGAGTTGGGAGCTACAGTATGCAGCGGATGAAGCGCTCACGTATTTAGAGGATCATGTAATTGAACCCAATTTCCCTGCAATAACTGCAGCCGTGTGGATAAACAGCCATTAAAATAGTCCCAGCTGTAATTACACAAGCAGCTCAAATGACCGATTGGCTTCCTCCTCGGATACACTAACAGATTTAGACTCAAGTAACCGCTGCCGAACACAACGCAGAAGAAAGTAAAGGAAAGTGCAAAAGTATCCAGAGGACAGCAGGGGGTGAGACCACAGGGATAGTAAATTAAAAGAGAAACTATAGGAACAACAGATAGAGACAGCCATTAGCCCCATATTGGTCAACTTTTCTTCATTGATAAGGGAGGAGTAGAGAAGATTACACTTGAAAGTGAAAACTTTTAAAGAACAAAGCTGCTGAAAGCCAATATTCCACACTAATATTCAAGAGTCTCCTCCTCCTGTGTAACTGAGACAGTGAATCTGATCCCATTTGTCAAATTTATTCTCATTAGTTTATAGGTCTTAGTAGTTGCAGCACCAGATCAAAAATGGATTTTTGAGGCAGATATTGAAATTTGAGAAAAAATCTCCAATATCAATACATCTGCTGATGTTAATCTTTTTTTAGCCATGCTAGCAGCATGGCTTTAGGATAGCAATGTCAGCCTGTCAGCTGGTCCAACACTTTGGTCCAGACTGAAATGTCGCAACAACTATTGGATGGATTGCCAAGAAATCTGGATAAGATATTCATGGTCCCCAGAGGATGAAGCCTAATAGCTAACAGCAACATTTTTGGTTTTTAGTAATATATATGACAACTATGCCATGGCATTTGGTACAGACATTCGTTTTCCACTCAGGATGAATTGCAATCATTACATTACATGTCATTTAGCTGATGCTTTTATCCAAAGCGACTTACAATTGCTATATGTCAGAGGTTGCACGCCTTTGGAGTAATTAGGGGTTAAGTGACTTGCTCAGGGACACATCGGTTGATGGATTGCAGTGGGAATCGAACCCGGGTCTCCCACACCAAAGGCACGTGTCATATCCACTGCCCCATCACCACATTGGTGTTCCTCTGACCTTTCATCTAGCATCGTATGAGCCTCAGCTCTACTTTGTGCTTTCAATCAGCAAATGTTACTACGATGATAAACATGGTAAACATTACCAGTTAAATATCAGCATGTTAGCTCTGTCATTGTAAGCATGCTGACATTAGCATTTTCCTCAAAAGCATTACTGAGCCTCCTGAAGTTGAAACATGTACTTGTCAATTCTCTCTGAAGAACAAACTATGTAATTGATACACTCAAGTATGTTATGGCTTTTCTATGCAGGAATGTCTTCTTACTTATTGACTTACTGTTTTAGATCGCTGCAGACTGTTTTAAAGTTTTTTTGGTATTTGTACTTCTCACCAACAAAGGGGCCGAGAGCAAGACTCATCATCATGCTGTAGTTGTCCTTTCTGAGCAAGATATAAAACTAACTCCAAAGCAATACTCCCTCTCTTGTCCCTTTAGTATCCTTTGGCATACAGCAGCATCACGCCGGCTGGGATGCTTAACATGAGCCTGCTGCGTGGAGTTTACCGATGTAAACAGAAGATTTATGGCTCTTTAAAATTCAGTTGACTCTGCCATTTGGTTAGTTTTATCGGACTATTTTTAGGCATATACATTCTAGACAAGTTGCAAAAATGTACTCTTGGAAAGTCCTCAGAAACAGCATTTAGATCACATGGGACACTTAAACTCACCACTGAATATTACACTGATGAAAAAAGTTAGATGGCTATCAGCTCTTTGAGCCAGAGTCGGACATGTTTCATTGCAGGTTTTACCGAATCTAAAATCCTCCCACAGTCAGTGGAATGATTTCTCCAGTGAGACTTTTCAAAAGAAATAATAATAAAGCATATTGACTTGTTAAAACTCGGTAGGAAGCTATATCATATTTATTGTAAGTGGATGACAAGATCATCCTGACATATCAGCCCCATCCTAGCCTGTACCCACTGTTGCACCGTAATGGCCTACTGTCTTTAAACTTTGCTTTTATTTCTTCTTACTTGATCACTTAGCATTGGCGGTGCCCACAATTCTCTCATCTTCTCCGTCTCTCCATCCCATTGGAGAGCAGGTGCAATTACGATAAAAGCTCGCCCACCAGGTCCGCCCTTCCCCACCCACCTCTTTTGTCTGAAGTCCCTCTATCATCAGCGGCAATGGTACCTCCAGACAATCACCTCGCTCTCACCCCCTCTGCCGTCTCTCTTGTTCTCCAGCGACTGATGTCACTTAGCTGACACAGCAAAAGCACCCTGAAATAATCGCCGCCAATCAAGTCCTTAGAGACATTAAGAAAAAGAAACGGATGAAGATGGAGAGAGGAGACCCGGCTTTTAGCCAAAAGACACGTCATAATTGAGGAAAAGCGGGGACAGAAACTTTATCCTTATAGTCCACACACACACACACACACACACACACACACACACACACACACACACACACACACACACACACACAACACACACACACACACACACACACACACACAACACACACCACACCACACACCACACACACACACACACACACACACACACACACGAGGGGCTGCCAGGTTCTATAAGAGAGTGTATGAGACGTTACGTCAGGCAGCGTCCCAACACTGGCACAACATCAGTGGAGACTGGACTGACCTTAAGAAACCACTTAAGAACTTAAGAAACCACTTGATATTGGACCAGCCTAGTATAACATGGGAACCAATTCAGCTCAATGTAACTTCACCTAAAAACTACCTGAACACAACTGCATGATGGGATGAATCTCAGGTCATCTTGTTATCTGATAACCCTCAGCACAACATAATCAAGAAATCCTGTCATCCTTTTTGATTTCAGGCACGCACCTTAATCCTCAACCATTATCAAGTCATACCCATCCATTAACACATAATGATTCTCTAAGAACCTATTTTCTCTCATCCATCCAGACACAGTTGATTATCCATCTGGATTTTTACACACTCCAATCTGTCAAATCGCTCTGACTCATATTTGGACAAAGGACGGGCCGGGCAGAGGACAAAGCTTTTGTTTTTGGAGATAATGGTATAGCTGGTCAATTCACAAATTATTACAAAGGCAATCGCGGAAGCTGCAGAGAATGCTGCTGTAATTTGGACATCACATGGCACTGAGCTGGTAAAAGTAAAAAGAGTGTGTGTTTCTGTTAAGCCGCCAGTTGTTGTCGCTCTACAGTTGCCCACTCTGACTGAATGTCATCGCCTGTGTGTGACCGAGTTCCACACTTTCCACAAACATCCTTTGGCATCAGTGTGCAGCGCTCAGTTGTGTCCTGAATCCTGGCCACTGACCCTGTGATACGGTGTGTACATGTGTTTATGTGTGTGTTCATGCGTGTTTAAGCCACAAATACAAGTGGCCGGTGCCCATGTAGCATCAGCAGAAGGACACACAGCACCCCCTGAGGAACACTCAACACAGCTGGAGCCACTGCTGATAAAGCTGCAGCCAACAGAAGCCTCCTCACACAAAACACACACACAAAGATAAAAAGGCAAACACACAAAAATAAAGGAAATGACTCACAAGCTGCCGACACACACACACACACACACACACACACACACACACACACACACACACCCCCAAGCAAAAGATGCAGTCACACATAAATGATTAGAAAAAAACAAAATCATGTCGTGACTTGGATCTCAGACAAACACAATCTCCAAATTGCATTCCTTTACTCTCCTGTTGTATCTCCTGTTTGTACACACACACACACACACACACACTTACTTAAGCACACACACACACACACACACACACACACACACACACACACACACACACACACACACACACACACACACACACCACACACACACACACACACACACACACACACACACTTAACAAGCACACATCTTTTACGCTACATCATAATTTCATTCCCTCCCCTCCCCTACACAACAGCTAATTTAAAGGAAAGCCAAATATTTCTGCTAAATTAGTTATGCTAATTACAGGGCAGTTCTCAGGGGGAGAGACGGCGCTAAATGGCTTTTAATTCTTTTTGCCTGGAAAGAGATGTGGGAGAGAGAGAGAGAGAGAGAGAGAGGGGGAGAGCGGAGTGAAATAAGCAGAGAAAGCAGGCAAAATAAATAAATTAAATAAAACCCACACAAACAACTACCGTTGAAATTTGCCCAGTAACACAGCAACAATGAACTAGCAGAATTAACAACTCAGGGGAAGGAGGCCCAAGCGGGCGGGCGGCCAGACAAAAAGCTGCCTTATCAGCTCCAGGGGCCCCGGGTCCCCCGGCCGACAGGGAGAGGAGAGATCAGCGGTAGGAAAAGTTTTGTGGCTAACTTTGTGTCCTGTAGCCTTTGCCAGCGGTCACACAGTGATAACGAGGCATGAGCAGATAGCACACAGCACTGTACGTACATGGAAGGCACCAGAGGAAACACTGGGCACTCGGAGTGTGCTGTACAGAAAGTTAGTTACCATATTCTCTAACACTAATACTACGAAGCAGACATACTGATATAGTGATGTTCACAGCGCACTCTTGTGGCTGTTGAAATGGATGGATTTTAACATTCTTACAAATGTGAAACGATTCACGGTACAGCCAAGGTATAGCAACTTTATAAAACATCTGCCAATGGGAACTTAACTAAAAGCTGGTAAAATATAATTTCCCAAAAACGTATCACTATTATTTTTAGGTGTCAGGTACTCAAAATCACATATGCACTTGGGATGAATGAGGAAATCATGGTTTGGGCAGGTGCAGTTGAATAATTGCACATCTAAGTGACATATGAATTCATTATTTCCCACAGGCGAAAAGCTTTTTCATCACAATGTCCTCTTTATGTCAGCACATTTTCATCACAATAATACAGCAGGTCTCTGAATTGAGCTCAAAATGAGCTGCAGAATTGTAGATTGAGGAGATACCAGATTTAACAAGAGTTAAATCCAATGTTAGCTACATGACAACAGCTAACCATTGGACAAGCTTTGGTTTGGTACCAAATTTTTATTTCTGTAATTTGGCTGAACAGACCATTTGAGTGTCATATACTGTATATATATATGCACTGGCCATATTAAAAGGATTCTCTAAGCAAACACACCGGTGACTTTTCAGAAATATAAATATTATCTTCCCTCCACCTGTGGACCAACACCATGTTAATACCGGTGCACGTTATTTATTACCAAGTCAGCGTCAGCAGCGGCCAGAAGACAGCAACACAGGATGGACACAGACTCGACTAAATGTCTTAGCTATGTTCAGTACAAAAATCACACATCACTGACTCCATATGACAAAAGAAGAACGTCTGAGATCTGACGATGATCACTGCAGACACTGGCAACTCCTTAGTTTCCATGACTATCAGCTGTTGGGGTTAATTTGAGTACAGCGTCAAGAAACAACAACCTGAATTAGCAAAAGTGGGAGCTGACGTATACTTAGGCTGTTCCTTTGGATTCCGAGACAACTAGATGATGTTAAACTGTTAAAATTTGTCATTGTCAAACTGGGTCAAAATATACTTGGGCAGCTATTCATATACTTCAGTGTGACATGTTAGTGTAGCCTGTGTGTGTGAAGTTGATCTGCTCATGTCTAGTGAAGACCTCTCGAGATCTATTAGATGTTAAAGTGCTCATATCATGCTTTTTGGCTTTTCCCCTTTCCTTTGTGTTATGTATCTTTTTGTGCACGTTATACACTCACGTAAAGGATTATTTACACTCACGTTAATGAAATTATCTAATCAACCAATCACATGGCAGCTGCTTCAATGCATTTAGGGGTGTGGTCCAGGTCTAGACAATCTCCTGAACCCCAAACTGAATGTCAGAATGGGAAAGAAAGGTGATCTAAGCATCTTTGAGCGTGGCATGGTTGTTGGTGCCAGACGGGCTGGTCTGAGTATTTCACAATCTGCTCAGTTACTGGGATTTTAACGCACAACCATTTCTAGGGTTTACAAAGAATGGTCTGAAAAAGTAAAAACATCCAGTATGCTGCAGTCCTGGGGGGCAAAAATGCCTTGTTGATGCTAGAGGTCAGAGGAGAATGGGCCGATTGATTCAAGCTGATAGAAGATCAACTTTGACTCAAATAACCACTTGTTACAACCGAGGTATTATTTGTGTACATTTGTGAAGCCACAACACGCACAACCTTGAGGTGGATGGGCTACACCAGCAGAAGAGCCCACTGGGTACCACTCATCTCCACTAAAAATAGGAAAATCAGGCTACAATTTGCACGAGCGCACCAAAATTGGACAGTTGAAGACTGTAAAAATGTTGCCTGGTCTGATGAGTCTTGATTTCTGTTGAGACATTCAGATGGTAGAGTCAGAATTTGGCGTAAACAGAATGAGAACATGGATCCGTCATGCCTTGTTACCACTGGGCAGGCTGGTGGTGGTGGTGTAATGGTGTGGGGGATCCCTTTCGCCTTCAGAACTGCCTTAATTCTTTGTGTCATTGATTCAACAAGGTGCTGGAAGCATTCTTTCGAAATGTTGGCCCATATTGATAGGATAGAGTCAAACACGGTATTAGTATGGTGTTCCTAATAATCCTTTAGGTGAGTGTAGGTTTACAAAGTGAAAAAGCCCAAAGTCCCCCCCCAAAGGGACTTACCATCTCCAACAGAAAACACTGTTCACAAACTGCTCCAAACAGCTCTATTGTAGTCCAGCCTTGTGTCACTTTGTAACACACGTTATAATGCTCGCCTAGCTGCTAGCATGGCACACCCTCATACTCTGCAGCTGACTAGCTAGCAGTACTTACTGCGCATGTGTGACTCCCAACAAAGATGGTACAGAAGTGAGATGCCTCACTCTGTAGCTAAAACAGAGAGCTCAACACAAAGGGTGAAAAGAGGAGCTGCAGCAATGTGCAGTACAACAAAAATATGTTGTTTTCTAAAAATTAAACCACATAAAACCTATTCTGGTACAACCTCTAATACAATTATGAACCTGAAAATGAGTATAATATGGGCACTTTAAAACAAGGCAGTAAAACAAGGCAGAATAAAAGAGATCGACCCAACAGTATCCGAAAACTGAAATATGCCATGTCTTTGCACACACAAACTAGTTTTTGTCACATTTGACTCTGCTTCCTGTCGATCACCTGCCACCCACAAACAGACATAATCAAAACATGTTGTCTTACAAACTGCACTGTCACTGACACAGTGTTCTTATTTAGGCTTTCTTTATGTAGTGGGACAGCAGTTCTTTTAAAGCATTTGTCTCAGAATATTTCTCAATATTTTTCAAGTAGTTAAAAATCCAATTATGAGACAAAATTGCTTAATGATTAGATACTATTTTGATGAAAATAATGTACATTAGACATAGACAATAGAATATGAGCTTAAATTAAATGTATGCTATAAAGGCAGTAATTTCCCCCAAATATATAGTTCCAGAGTTCACAATGGTCATACAGTACTTTTACCATGCAGTTTTATAAGCACTAAAAAAGGCCTGAGTTGTGAAAAAGGAATGTTCTGAATAGGATATTGTTCTATTGGTCATCTTCCCTAAAATCTGACAAGAATAGTTTGGGATAAAAACATTCTCTCTGTGCTTACATTTAAACACAAAGTAAAAAATAGCAGGTGAGAAGACAGGAGTTTTCTTTCTCAGCCTTCGTCGAGGTATTAATCACCAAACTGCTCCAGTAGAGTTGACAATTGTGGTCCAATATGCAACTATCAATTCATTCCACTAATATCATTATACAACATATTCATGTTGAATACATCCCAAAGTGCTGAGAGAACCAATATTACAGGAAGATAATGACTTTGTTTTCCAGATGTACGTCTGGTGCTGTATCCTGGTGTCAACTACACTTGACTGATGTGGAAAGTTGCAAACGTTCTCACACGTCTTATGACTAATTTTCAACTATCACTGCAGAGGAATATATAACGGCAAATGCAGAGGCCACATCTATCTGTCCTAACAGAAAATGTAATGGATGGCGTTTAAACTGTTTCTCTCCTCCAATAACAAATAAAACCAGAAGCAGAGATGTCAGTTTAATCAAGGAATGTCATTAGAAAAACAATATAGCTTATTGGATTTGGGGATACACTTTTATAAATTAAAGACAGTGCAGTTTTGGATGACATTTGATCCCTTCACTTCACACAGAAAATATAGAATAACTCATAACAAGTTGCAGAGTGAATGGAAAACCTGGCAGCGTTGATGTCATGATGTAATCATCGAGCTACATATAAACTACACACTGTCCTCCGGTTATGCCGCTGTTGTGTGAAAATGGCTTCAGGGAGCTTTTATAAATCAGGGTCATTGCAAATATACTAGGAATACAAACAGCGCGCACGCACGCACACGCACACGCACACACACACACACACACACACACACACACACACACACACACACACACACACACACACACACACACACACAGTAATTTTAAATCTCTTAACATCTCCACGCGCGGTTTACTTGAGCATCCAGTTCAGGCTTCGCCCCCACAAAAACAAATGCACACATTTTTATTGTCAGTCCCTCTCCAATATGGGGCTATAAGCAGTGGCCAGTTTTATGTCTTTTAATTAGTACACTGTCACCATAGCAGCATCCAGCTGGCATACAACCACATCTTTACACACATACATAAACAATGGCAGAGGTAGAAAAAAGAGGAGGAGTGCGTTTAGTGAGGAAAATGTACTACAGAAAGTCTCATCGCAGGGGGTCGGCCATGAACCTTCATTATGACAGGATATGTGTGTTAAGAAAGTGACATGTGTGTACCTGAAATTAGGTGCAGATGCCCATTCCAGAGCAAGGCAGGCCAAGTCCACAGCCGCATACACCAACAGGAAGAAGATGGTCACAATACTGGCGATGGTGTTGAGCTTCCCTGAAAAAAGCACCAGCTAAAAAAGAAAGGACAAAAGAAGATGGAGAGAAAGAGGGAGGAAAAAGAGAGAGGGGATTAACATTCACAGCAACATTCCATTCCAAAGTCGGACAGAAGAGTGCATTTTAATTTCTTTTTTTATATGACCTTTTCCAGCAAGCACCTACTTTTCACCCCCAAAAAATGTATCTCTAAAATATGAAGTCAATCACATGTTTTGCATGTTCATGTGCTCTTTGAGGAAAAATAAAGTGATTAATCACCAGATTTATAAGCAACCGATCTTACCTCTGCCATCTGTCTTACATGGAAAGAGGCAACACAAGCTCAAGTATCAGTCTTTAAGGCAAATATGTATTGGAGTTAAAGGGTTTAAGACATTTAAAACTTAACGCTGTTTTGAATAATATGGTATTTTCACAGAAAAGTTCAATTACCTTGTTAGAAATTCTTAAAATGGCATCTCCTTCTTCTCCCTCATTAAAAAATCCAGCATTTAGGACGATGCAAATATATTTAATTTTCATTTCACAAAAGTTTAACTGCTGGACACAAGATTTCTCCTTACCGAAACTCTTTGTGTGCTGGAAGTTTCCAGTTTATACATCGCTATTTTGTAAGTTGCAAACAGGACCATGATTGGCTTGCAAACTAATTGTGATGTCACTAATTACGCTAACACACCCAAATGTGTCAAACTGAGATTTAAGGTCATAACAGAAACTTTCCCGGTTCTGCGGATGAAAACAGCCCTCTAGTGTCAAACTCTGCACAGTGAACATTCAACATCCAAGTAAAGTAACAATAGGCAGAGCACATTTTTGAGTGGAGGGGGACTTTTAAGATTTCAGTCTCCTAGGCAACTCCACTTTCTATATACAGTGCCTTGCGAAAGTATTCGGCCCCCTTGAACTTTTCGACCTTTTGCCACATTTCAGGCCTCAAACATAAAGATATAAAACTGTAATTTTTTGTGAAGAATCAACAACAAGTGGGACACAATCATGAAGTGGAACGAAATTTATTGGATATTTCAAACCTTTTAAACAAATAAAAAACTGAAATATTGGGCGTGCAAAATTATTCAGCCCCCTTAAGTTAATACTTTGTAGCGCCACCTTTTGCTGCAATTACAGCTGTAAGTCGCTTGGGGTATGTCTCTATCAGTTTTGCACATCGAGAGACTGACATTTTTGCCCATTCCTCCTAGCAAAACAGCTCGAGCTCAGTGAGGTTGGATGGAGAGCGTTTGTGAACAGCAGTTTTCAGTTCTTTCCACAGATTCTCGATTGGATTCAGGTCTGGACTTTGACTTGGCCATTCTAACACCTGGATATGTTTATTTGTGAACCATTCCATTGTAGATTTTGCTTTATGTTTTGGATCATTGTCTTGTTGGAAGACAAATCTCCGTCCCAGTCTCAGGTCTTTTGCAGACTCCATCAGGTTTTCTTCCAGAATGGTCCTGTATTTGGCTCCATCCATCTTCCCATCAATTTTAACCATCTTCCCTGTCCCTGCTGAAGAAAAGCAGGCCCAAACCATGATGCTACCACCACCATGTTTGACAGTGGGGATGGTGTGTTCAGGGTGATGAGCTGTGTTGCTTTTACGCCAAACATAACGTTTTGCATTGTTGCCAAAAAGTTCGATTTTGGTTTCATCTGACCACAGCATCTTCTTCCACGTTTGGTGTGTCTCCCAGGTGGCTTTTGGCAAACTTTGAACGACACTTTTTATGGATATCTTTAAGAAATGGCTTTCTTCTTGCCACTCTTCCATAAAGGCCAGATTTGTGCAGTATACGACTGATTGTTGTCCTATGGACAGAGTCTCCCGCCTCAGCTGTAGATCTCTGCAGTTCATCCAGAGTGATCATGGGCCTCTTGGCTGCATCTCTGATCAGTCTTCTCATTGTATGAGCTGAAAGTTTAGAGGGACGGCCGGGTCTTCATAGATTTGTAGTGGTCTGATACTCCTTCCATTTCAATATTATGCGCGCACAGTGCTCCTTGGGATGTTTAAAGCTTGGGAAATCTTTTTGTATCCAACTCCGGCTTTAAACTTCTCCACAACAGTATCTCGGACCTGCCTGGTGTGTTCCTTGTTCTTCATGATGCTCTCGCGCTTTACACGGACCTCTGAGACTATCACAGAGCAGGTGCATTTATAACGGAGACTTGATTACACACAGCTGGATTCTATTTATCATCATTAGTCATTTAGGTCAACATTGGATCATTCAGAGATCCTCACTGAACTTCTGGAGAGAGTTTGCTGCACTGAAAGTAAAGGGGCTGAATAATTTTGCGCCCACTTTTTCAGTTTTTATTTGTTAAAAAAGTTTGAAATAGCCAATGAATTTCGTTCCACTTCATAATTGGGACCCACTTGTTGTTGATTCTTCACAAAAAATTACAGTTTTATATCTTTATGTTTGAGGCCTGAAATGTGGCAAAAGGTCGAAACGTCTGGGGGGCGAATACTTCAAGAAGGCACTGTATATATATATATATATATATATATATATATATATATATATATATATATATATATATATATATATATATATATATATATATATATATACTTAATTGTTCTGTACTTAATTGTTCTGTATTGGAATCTCCAGAATTTGGAGAAAGTAACTAGTGTATATATATATATATATATACACACAAGTTAGAAAGTAACTTATTAATTATTATTAATTAATATATATATACATATATACACACACAAGTTACTTTCTCCAAATTCTGGAGATTCCAATACACAACAATTAAGTTTTTGGCACACACACACACAAACACAGACACACACACACACACACACACACACACACACACACACACACACACACACACACACACACACACACACACACACACACACACACACACACACGTCATGAAAGGTCAAAAAATGGATGAAAGTCCACCATTCAAGGTCATAGCCGACCCGCTTGCTACATGAATGTTTTATACTTTGCTCATTTGCTCTTTTAGAAAGATGAGTGATGAAAAATAAAAGGTTCGATAAAAGACTTGTTATCCTGTGAGTTTCATGAATCGGGGCACTGTGAAACACAGGATTGTCACATTTTTATGAAAATAAAAATGTACTGTAAGCCATCAAAATAATGTTATAATTAAAAACAAAAACATTCTACACATAGGGTCTTCATAATCTGTTATCAAGACTGGAGGTTCCAAAAAGTGTTTTATGTCAAGGATCCCCAGATAATTGAGGATTTATCCATTTTGGTCCAAAGAAACCTTATAAAGATGTTCTGCTGTTAAATATGATTGTCTGTCTGCACTGTAGCTGGCAGGTGACATCAAGGTTAGATTTGAATAACGTATTTTGTTTGTAAAAGCATGGCAAAATAACCAAGAAGGTTTATTTGTTTCATTTATGTTGCTATTCTGGTATTTGGTCCTTTTTAGGGATGCACCGAATAATCGGCCACCGAAAATTTTCGGCCGAAAATGGCCCAAAAGGGCATTTTCGGTTTTCGGCCGAAATACTTTTATCAACGAAACAATACGGCCGAAATGTTGTGATGACGCAAACAGAAACCGCGTCCTGCACGTGTGTCAGTACCTGATCCGTTCCACCTGCAAAGCGTCTCCTAAGCAAAGAGGTTGAGACGGACCACGGAGTAAAAACAATGAAAAGTACGCTCTTAGAGTCTTCACTGAGATCTATTCGGATCCTCTGCACTTCATCGCGACTGTACTTGATCCGCGTTATAAAGACCATTACTTGGATGCGGAAATAAAGCAGGGCGAACGAGAAATTATATAATATTAATTTATACAATTGCAATGCCTTGATTTTAGTAAAGTTAGTACACAGTCATAGCCATAAATGCTAGTAGGTACTAATAATTTGCATAATTTCTTTCGGTGTTTCGGTTTTCGGTCTTGGTTTCCTCTTTTTCGGTTTTCGGTTTCGGCCAAGAATTTTCATTTCGGTGCATCCCTAGTCCTTTGTCATAAATAATGGGGTTTTTTAAGCCCGTTTGGGCTGGGCATACATATCTGTGTGCATGACGCTTGATAAAGTTATTCATTCATTCATTCATTCTAAGCAGGAAGACACTGTTAAGATTAAGTTGTTCAGTGGCCCGTTAGCTCAGTTGGTAGAGCAGGCGCACATTTATAGAGGTTTACTCATCGACGCAGCGGGTTCGACTCCGACTTGCGGCCCTTTGCTGCACGTCATTCCCCGTCTCTCCCCTTTCATGTCTTCATCTGTCCTGTGAAAATAAAGGCCTTAAAATGCACCAAAAATAATCTTTTAAAAAAAAAAAATGAAGTTGTTCTACCTTTTTACCGCAGGCCACTTTGAGCCCACAGGTGGTCCCCAGGCTCCACTTTGGGAGCCACTGATGAGGCTAATGTTCAGTGTTAATTAAGATGGTATCTAGGCTGCTGTTCGGCTGCATGCAATTAGCTATGTTAGCGACGGCGGCTACGTGACAACACAGTCAAGTCGAGATACATTCAGAATTCTCAGTGGCTGAGTTGGAGGGAGAGTCCTCCAGTACATCCAATAATACTGACAGCACAAGAATGCATGATATTCACCCTCCCTCTTTGACTGAGTGCCAGGTGATTACTAATAGAGGAGGAAAATAATGACCAAATTATAGATGCTGCTCCCTGCCATATTCAGGGACACCAGAATGTGTGGACGAGGCTGTGTGTAACCACAGATGTGAAAGCCAAGAAAGCAGCTTCCACTGTCCACTATTTCACCTGCATTACATCTTGCTATAACTACCACAATTGCATTGACATTTAATGTCAGCAGTAGGAAATATATAATATTTTTTTAACATAGTACAATATTGTATTTTGAACTTGTTAGTTGCCCGTTTCAGGTGGACACAGAGTAACATAAGTGTCTTGTGACCACCAGATACATTTAAGTCCAATTTTCACTTTTCCTTTGGCTCTGATTTGGTGTGCGTCATGTCGTGAGGTAAATATATGGCTCTTTAGCTGCTAAATGCTCCATTATGTTTACCAGCTGCTTGGCCAGGTAGTGTACAGTGGGTTACAGCTTCTGGGCTGCGAAACAAGGTTGATTAGAGCAGCGAGAGTGAACCGAAATAGTAAAATTACAGGCTGGAAAATCTAAAAAAACACTCCATGGTTCAAATTGGTTGGTGCAGCCTTAAAGTTTTAAAGTGCTCATATTATGCGTTTTTGGCTTTTTCCCTTTCCTTTATTGCAGTGGTTCTCAAACTTTTTTCAATAATGTACCCCCTGTGAAATATTCTCTGTGCCAAGTACCCCCTGATCAGCGCAAAGCATTTTATTCTTTTTTGGGAAAAAAAGCCTGTATAAAGAGGTACATTACAGTGCTGCACCACCCCTCTCTGATTGACTAAACAACAACTTTGTAACTGAAAAACATTTAAATGCTACTTCAAATGTTTAAAATCCATTACTAAATTAATTTACTATTATAACATTTTTCAGGGAATTATGCATGGCTATTTTTTAATTAACATTTTCAGGCAAAGGTCATCATTAGTTTTACATCTTTACTAAATGAAATATTTTCTGTGGATGTTTTATCATCATCAAGTGTGCTTTCTTTATCTGTGAGAAGCGATTGATTGCGCAGAGCAGGGAGGTAACTACTGTACTGTACCTAGGAACAAACACAGAATATAGTCTCTCTCTCCAATTATGTGTTTCACGATTGCCCACTGAGAAACTACGCTGGAGTTTATTTTTCTTGAGCTCAAGGGCATATCAATGGTATTTAGGTAGGAAAGAAGCAACTCTGATCACTAACTCTGTGACCATGAAGCAGAAGTAAACCGAAGACGAGAAGAGAGGAAAGAAGGTAATGATTGGGAATTGAGATAAATGATGTCACATTATTGACAGGCGGTCAGAAAGAAAGAGAAAATGACGAATGGTGGGAGATATGATAGCGAAAGAAGAGTGGAAAAGATGAGATAGAGGGGAGAAAGAAAGACGAGTGAAAAAGAGAAAGCGGGTAAGAGAGCATCTCTGACCTCTGGCAGTCAAAGTCAGTGGGTGTCTCTCCGGCGCTCCCCTAGGAGCCGTCTCTACCGGAGCATTAATTAGCCATTAACTCAGACACAGGCCAGCATGGACAAATGCTGTCACCGCGTACAACGTGTGTGTGTGTGTGTGTGTGTGCGTGCACACGCGCACCCTAAATCTCTCCTAGATATGTTTTTGTGTGAAGATATGAAAGACTGCTTTTACTGGGAAGCAGTGTGCATAAATTGCCATACATTTTCAGAGATGTCTCTGGGTTACAGGTCACAATTGGACAGTGCTTGTGTATATGCGCGTTTGGGTCCAGATAAAGATACAGAATGGCTAATGAAGCTATTAGTTACAGTAGATAGATATTTTCTCTTATAGTTTAATCAAGAAGTGTGCCCTCATTGCGAACGATCAATAAATGACCGAATTTGTGGCAGTGTTTACACTAAGATACATTTTTGTGACCATTATTTGTGGTTTATAAAAGTCAAAAACCCAAAGTTATCACTGTTTAGAGAAATTACTGCCAATCATGATGTGTGATAAGTTCCAGTGGCAGTAAATATCCAGCCTACAGAATGCTTCTGAACATGGGCATCTAGTAACTGCCAGTCTGTGCAGTTATCTAGCCAGAAAGTTGTCCGGTAACATTTGGTTTCCCTGAATTGAGTCTATAAAGTCACCTAGTTTCTTCCTAACCTGCAATACAGAACATACAACAGTGGGATACCAGAAAATCCAATGATGATGTCCTTCATGGTCATTTAATCACATGTTGTTAATACTAAACTTCCATGCCCAGCACTGCATCCCCTTTTCTGCAAATCACTGCAGCGCTTTAAGTGCTTCTCTGGATTTATCAGACTGTGATCTTAAGAGCAGTTTCCAGCGTGTGAAGCAGTGGGGATGAGAGTCAGCACCTCAAAATCTAAGGCCGTGGTACTCTGCCAGAAAACGGTGGATTGCTCCTTTTGGGTGTTTGTGAGTCAATGCCCCAAGTGAAGGAGTTCAAGTGTCTTGGGGTCCATCCACATGTTCGTGAGTGAGATCAACCGGTGGATTGGTGCTGCGTCAGCAGTGATGCGGATGCTGCACTACGCAGTTGTGGTGAGGAGCTCCCAAATTTACCAGTCGATCTAAGTTTCTCCTCCCTCACCAACAGCCATGAGCTTAAGGTAATGACCGGAAGAATGAAATCAGAGTTACAAATGGCAGAAATGAGATTTCTTCAGTGGGTGGCTGGACTCACCCCTGTAGGGTAAGGGGCTCAGAAATTAAGAAGGAGCTGGAGTAGAATCACTCAGGACCTTTGTTTGCAGAGATTGAGGCTTGATTTTTACTTGACTTTGGCTCAAAATAGTGGTTTTGAATTGGATTGATTTTGTATGGGGAAACTGCTGTGATAGGCAAAAGTTTGAGAGCATTGTTACAGCTGGAGTGCTTTTGCACAAGGTTTCCAGGGATTTGAATTTGCATTTGCATTATTCTTGTTATCACAAGATTCTTTGAGGGACTGAAAAAAAACTGACCAGCATATGTACAATTTCAATGTCATCACGTGCAATGTCCATCTTTTCCATTGCATTAATGTGCCAGGCTGTAGTTTACCTATCCTCTTTACTCTTTTAGTTTGTCTTCTTCCCTTGTTCTTGCATTCCGTCCATTTTGCCTTTACAGTAAAGTCCAATAAAAGAAAGCCTTGCCCCTCCTCCTCCCTTTTCAATCCAGCAGTGTGTGAGGTGAGATTACAATCAGCCTTTTGTCATCAGTGAATCATTCAAATGGCGGAGGAAGAGGCAGAGTGAAAGAGGACGAGAGAGTCACTGATCTCTGATGGCAGCGGCGGCGCAGCTAACGATTTCCATCTAATTGCTCCTCCTCCACTTCTTGAGAGTGCGAGGGATGAAAAGAAGAGGACAGGAGAGGGACAGAGAGAGAGAGAGAGAGAGAGAGAGAGAGAGAGAGAGAGAGAGAGAGAGAGATCCAGAGAGAGCGCAAATAATGACAAGCCATTCAGGCTTCAACACTCACCTCTGATAATGATGGGATTGTCAGGCCTATTTGCTCTAAGATCGTCCAGCTCCTCTTTGTCTCTCTATCCTCACCCTCCTCCCCTCTGGCAATATATTCACCTCAGTCTAACTTGACCTATTTCCTTCACATAGAAGACACAATAGAAAAGAAAAAACACTACAGGATTTTCTTTTTTGCCTTCTTTGGTTTGTAAAAAAAAAGTTTGTTCCGATCAGCTGTTCTAATACTACTGTATTCCTGGCCTGATTTCTCCCTGTCGGTTCATGTTTAGGCCTTTATTTTTATAGGACAGCTGAAGACATGAAAGGGAAGAGAGAGGGGGAATGACATGCAGCAAAGGGCCACAGGTCGGAGTCGAACCCACGGCCACTGTGTCGAGGAGTAAACTTCTATATATGGGCGTGCGCTCTACCAAGTGAGCCACCCAGGTGCCCCCTGTCGGTTCACATAATCATTTCTGCATTCCCTTCCACAGTTCTTCAGCCACCACTGATTCCTTTATTATCTTTAACCCTACCAAGTAGATACAGTACATATTTGACCACGGAACACCTTTTAGCCCTTTAGTGACAAACATACCCTTGTAACTACACCAAATGTCTGTGAATTAAAACTAAAGTGACATTAACGGCAAAAATCTGGGAGTCATTTTGATTCAAATCTGAACTTTAACAGCCAAGTACAAAGACATATTCACTATCGCTAAAAATCCAACCATTTCTGCCTGATGCTGACCAGGAGAATGTAATGCATGCCACATCAGATCGAAATTAAATAACTTTTATTTAATATATCATACAGTACGTCTTTTGAGACTTGAGGCCTAAAGTGGCAGATTTGCTAGGATTTCCCTTTTGATGATTACTGCCAGTTAATCAAGTATGAAATGTCTTTGTTGACTCTCTCCATAATTCTGCGTTTGTTTATCTCCACTAACCTGCACAAGGAACCAGGAGAGGAGCACCGAGGCCCAGGGGTTACCACTGTGGGACGTCTTCTTAGCCGGAGATAGCACCTTACCTGCAGGGATGAAAAGAAATGTTGGTGAAAACCTTTGAATTGTAAGGAATTCTGAGCATGAAATAGTTTCTGTAGCAGCAGCTTCCATTCAACAATATCACCATTGACCTTTAAAACCCACATCAAAGAAACCCGGGATAAATTAATTCATATACTGAAAGGTTTAATCAAAAAAGAACATAATGCACTAACAACCTTGGGTTTAATGGAGAATTTCTTAAGCAACATTCTCTATCAAATGTCAGCAGGCATTTACTGTATTCACTTGTTAATACTCAAGTTTACCTTGAGCTCTCCTATTGACATCTCCTTCTCACTGCTATTCCTGATGATTCTTGACACTCTACCTACCATAAGTCTCCATGACATATTTATGTATTAACTTGGCATGCAAAGATTGCAGCCAGAGGACATTTTCTTAGTGATTTACACAAAATAGAATATAAAATAAGGAACAAAATATTGAAAGACTACAGTCTTTCGGAACAGTTTTTCAATCACATACCAGCCCAGTCCTGCAGGATTTAGAACAATGAATGCCTGCCCCTGCAGATGTGACATCTGTCTCCTGCCAACTCCTATGGAGATTTTGATCGCCTCCTACTTGTGACTGGATATCCCATCCCTACGGGTAAATAAGACATGTACAAAGACATAATATAAAGAAATCCTAAGGCCATGTTTAGCACTGTGTGAAAGAACCCAGCCCCCTCAATCATTTCAACAATGCTACACAGACGGCTCCAGTAAAAGAATTGAACCTGGCTCAACTTTTGATCCAACGCTAATGTGATGTGATATAAAATACATGCAAGAACACACTCTTGCACTGCTTGAAAAACACAGATGGTCGCCCTCATGACACCGTGAAACAGAACGGAAAAACCATTTTAATTTCGGCGCCCATGTCAGTCAATCCCAGCTCCGGTCTGGTCCGTCTGGTGTGAGACGCCAGGAGACTTTTGGTACATGAGTGATTGTGTAGATGAAACATGAGATTATGTTGAAAGTTAGCGCTGGAATTCAAATTCCAGCGCTAATCCTAACGGTTAAAATGAATTCATTATTTTCCAAACTTTGTACAAACCCTGCTTCGAAGACATGACCTACAGTTAGAAACAGGAACTAAAAATAACATTAAATGCTTAAAGTTGTAGCGAAAATTAAAACAACTGAAACCACAAACAAATGGATTGTGTTGCCGTTCCTCTTATAATTCATGAGGTTTCCTATAGCAACGGATACAAATTCTGGAACATCAGACCTCAGAGCGGCAATGATCCTTTTTCAGTTTACACATCAGATCACATTTGGACTAGGGCTGGCAATTTCTTCTGTTACTGACATTTAAACAAAGTGTATGTAATTAACTGCACTTCTATTCAAGACGAGAGGGCGAGAGAGAGGGAAGTTAAAGTGGGCGCGGTGACATCGGGGAGACAAACTAAGCTGGCACTTAACTTTTTCATACCTACAGGGCTGTTTGGTTTATTGGAAGACAGCTCAAACGGACTCCTCAGTCCAACACAGATCAGCTTCCCTCCTGAATCCAGCAGGTTGTTGTACTCAGGTCCAGCTCTGGACTAGGGACTGGGGCTGAGAACTGAGGACAAGCTTCACAGCTTCTCTCCTGACAGGTTACAGCCACTCAACCTAAAGAGGATATTCAGAAAGTCCATTTAATAATTGATGAATTAAGAAACTTAGAGCTTAGGTAGCAGTCTTTTGGTGGGGTTGAATAACAGGAGTTTCCAGTGTGCAGTGTGGACTCCTCAGTCCAACACAGATCAGCTTCACTCTGAGACTCCACTGCAGTTCGTTGTTACTCATCCCAGCTCTCTCTCAGACTAGAGGACTGGGAGCTAGAACTGAGGACAGAGCTGCAACTTCTCTCCTGACAGATTACAACCACTCAGCCTAAAGAGGATATTCCAGACAGTCCATTTAATAATTTATACATTAGAAACAAGAGCTTAGAGTAGCAATCTTTTTTAATGAAGGTAGAATAACCTGAGCATTTCCAGTGTGCAGTGTGGACTCTTCAGTCCATCAGAGATCAGCCTCACTCCTGAATCCTGCAGATTGTTGCTACTCAGGTCAGAGATATAAGGAGGAGGTTCTGTCACTTTTGGTATGTGGGATTTTGATGGATGACCTTTTGACCTGGGGGTCAAGAGGTCTGTGTCAGAAAGTGATTGATGCCTTCCAGGTGTGTGTGACTGGTCTGTTCTGGGAAGCTTGCTTCACAAGAAGGCGTGTCGAGGGAAATGGCGTGTGTTAAATTGATGCAATGTAGAGGCGTCACAGAGTAGAAAAATGTTTCATTTAAATGATCCAATGAAGCGTTAGAGAGGAAATATCGAGGATGTGTTGAAAATGATCGAGGAAGTGAGAGAAGAGGGGTGTAGCGTTAAATTTTGAGCATAAAAGGGTTTCTTCCCGTTTGAAACAGAAAGATAGGTTTTCATTCTACACACAGCATGAATGTAAGTTTGAGTAACACTGATGCGTTTGAAATGAGCCAATGACCAAGAATTAAATCAAGTATCTTTACACTCTTTGGAGCAGAGAGCAGAGCGTGTGTAAAGGCAGGGTTGTAAAATAGGAATGTGTAAAGGCTCCTCTTACAACAGGCCAAGTAAGTGATTGTAATAAGCGTGAATGGGCCTAAGCCCAAAGGTCAATGCATTTCTACCCACACTCACACTCCACACACACACACACACACTCACACACACACACACACACACACACACACACTGCAGCACACACACACACACAAACAGCCACAGTTCATGTTGTCAGTACATGTTGATCGTTATGTCTGTGCATGCGCAGCTCTAGTCCATATGTCTGGCTGTCCTGCGTCCTCCGCTGCTCCGTACTCATCTGGCTGTGCCTTCTTACGTTCTGGCCGGGGGATGCGGTGTTCACTCCCTTTTCCCAACATACCCCTTTTCCCCGCCTCTTTTTTCCCATGCCCACAGCAACACTCTACCAGAAATTGCGTTTTCAATTCAAATAAAGCGAACCAGTGAGAAGTAGTAAAAAAAAAAACATTTTCAACAGATCACACAAAACCACAAATGGCATTTGAACACATAACATTCATTGTGACTACTTTCTTTGAATTTTGGGTGATTTATTCAACTTAGTCACACTTATTTTTTGTTTTACGGTCAAAATGACCGCCATAGAAAAAAAAAGTATAATATTCATCCATACACAACTCCTACAACTTTCCTGTGCTTGTGTGCCATTATACACATGAAACACCGCACACAAACAGACACAGTTCATGTTGTCAGTACATGTTGTCATGTTGCCGCTGCATGTGAGCCACTAATGTTAGCGCACATATGCATATGAATTTTAATTTGTGAATACATTTGTATCATTTAAATGTAACCACATTGACTTAAAAGATTGTTTGTGTTTAATGTGGTGAAAGATGCAAACAAAAATTAAAAAACAAAAGTATGCTTTTGTATTTATACAAAATGCAACCTGAACAAATATGTTTCTTTGTAAAAGCGCAGCGTTAAAAGTAAATAGTTCTAACTTGAAGTTATATGACTTCACGGATGCATTTATGTTTTAGAGGCGTTGCGTTGTAATTCAGAATTAAAACAATGTACGCCAAAATGTAAGTCTTACAGGCAAGATATGGTATGTTCAACATGAATTTGTGAATACAAAACTTATTTTGTATAATTTTAATGTAACTAGCACATTTGACAAAAAAAAAATGTGTTTAATGTGGTGAAAGATGTCAATTTAAAAAGATCAGTACTTCCTTAAGTATTTACGACCCTCATAAAACTGAATTCAAAGAAAACAACAGTGTTTTTTGTTTTTGTTTTACCACGCCAGAACCTTCCATACCACCCCTTTTTCCAGAAGTTTCCAAACTACGCCCGTTCAGAATTTTCCTAACCACACCCCTTACAATAGTATAAAGACTGAAGCAGACAGCGACAGAACATGACCACAGATGCGTTTGAAATGAGGGACTGAGTAAGAATTAAATCAAGTATCTTTACACTATTTGGAGCAGAATGTGGAGAAGAGAGAGAGAGAGGGAGAGAGATTCCCGTTTTTCTTACGAAAGACACACATGTCCAAACAAGTATCCACCGTCTACGATTTTGAATGTGGCCTCACACAGAGTATCTTACCATGGAAAGTCTTACCGAAAAGACTCAGCTACATAGAGGCCAGTAACATGGCCAGAGTGAACTACGTGGCCGATGTTCTGTTGCACCACGAGATGATATCAGGTGAAGAGTTGGAGTTACATCCAGGCTATGAGAGGCACTTCGGGACAGGGCTAGGGCCTTGATCGACCATGCAAGGAAGAAGGGCAACGGTGTTTGTAAGGCGTTTATGGAAACCTGGGAGGACAAGCGACAACCACAAGCGTCTTCTGTGGCTCGTCCGCAGCACCGAAGGTGTCGGGAGGATACTTGCCATCTTGGACGATCTGGCACTGAGGATTTTGTGGGACTCAAAAGTATTTCCTGCGCGACATACAAGTGTTTGGTCGAAGGCCCATTGCTCGAGCCGTTATGGATCGCCTGACTCATAGAACCCAGATAGCAGATGCTGTCGCCCGGCGCTTGCGATAAAGCCAGCAGCGGTCTTGATCATCCTGCTGAAGCATACACCGTAATGACCTGGTGGAAAGGATCCTAAGCGGCACCCGTGACGGTGGCAAAGCGTCAAATCAGTCAAGCGTTAACTTTGCTGAATGTCGCCACGCTATCAAGGAAATGCAGCTGATGTCAGGGAGAATGTGTGCCATACACTTCGGGGACCTCGGCGCTGACACCATGACAAGATTCATATGGACCCTGCATCTCCCCAAGCAGCAAGTCTGAATGTGTCCACGAGTGTCAGTGACCTTGTAAAAGCATCCACAGAGCATGTAAATCATGACACGTTCATATCCGTGGAAACCGTACATGCATGGCTGTGTAAGGTTAGGAGAAATGGCTTAGCCCAAAGGTTGGAGATGCACATAGCTAGGCTCGGTGTCTCAGAACCGATGGCCTGCTTCGTTCTGGCCCGTGTTCACTCCCCTTTTCCCAACACACCCCTTTTCCCATGCTCCAACACTCTATACCAGTAATGGCGTTTTCATTTCAAATAAGCGAACCAGTGAGAAATCAAAGGCAGCGTGCATCAGCAGCTGTTCCTTCTAGCGGCGAATCTGGGGCGCATCTACGCGGTTTGATGGCGTCGCGGCCATACTGCGGTAGGGTGGGGTTACCTCTCCTGGCGTGATGATGTATTTACATTTGTAAAGGTGTTAAAAAGCGCCTGATAGACCAATGGTTAGCTTGTAAATGTAGGGGCTATTGTTGTGGGTGTTAAATGCGTCATGCAGGGCGTGGCTTGTAGGATTTAAAAGTCTTGGTTTCATGCTGGCTGCTCACTTTTTACCTGCAGTTTTTAACTAGCTCGTTTTTTTCTCACCCTTCAACAAAACCAGCTGTGGATTTTTCTTTTTAATTCTTTTGGTGAAAACAAGAGGAATCGTTTTTCAGCCATGTCTATCCACACATTTGGACAACAATCAGGATCATCTGATGTTGAAGAATGTGAGACAGCTAGAGTAGGACCCCTACATTTGCTCTGTACACTAACCCCGAAAGAGTCATGGGGAGGTGGAGAGACTGGAACACTATTTGGCTTGCGACAGGCCCCTCGAAAGAGGCATCAGGCGGCGGCGATGCTAATACTGGAACAACATGCGGTTTGAGCCAGGCTCCCAGAAAGAAGCGATTCCGTCCAGAGATCTTTCCTACAAGCATGACTGAATGCGTGTACATCTGATCTAGAATATGTCGGTGTCAATGGATACAGATATTCAATTCGATACAGTGCAGGATCGCGTGACATTAGCTGTTTACACTAGTGTTGCTGTCGAACTATCTGGCAAAGCCAAAACAGCCTGTACAATCTCTGTGAAAGACTGGAGCCTTTTTGGTGAGGTTGTCTGCCCAGACTGTGAAAATCCTGGCCTACCTGAGCTAGTGTATGTTTGTCAATGGGACAGTAGCATTGGAGCCAGTGTCTATCGTGTGTGGAAGCAGACCGTTTCACTAGACCTACAGAGGATTTTATTTTCCTTAAGCGTTATGCAGCGAAAGGGAGAAGTTAGTTGCAGCCCGTGGTCCTGAAGAATGGAAGTTAAAACCATACCCTGTTTCATAGAGGAATACAACAAATGGTTTAAAAGCGTCTTCTTTATACAATGGTGTGACTGGGAGATTTTGAAGAAACAGTTTGATACCATTGACTATGTCATCAGAAGAGACAAAATAAGGAGTTCTTATGAAAACATGAGGAAAAGATTGATATTTGGGGATGCTGACCAACAGTCTCTGCCCCCCACGGACCCTCTATAGACCTAAAATCCGTGAGACACAAAGACTAGCAAAAATGGTGGGTCTAATTTTTGTGTGCTAATTATTTGCCAAAATAGTTAAAATGTTTTTTTTTCGACTGTGATTGTAATGTGTGATTTTTTTTCTTCCCAGAGGATCTGGAGTTGGTGTCATCCGTCCCTGGAGCGCCGCTTAACACCCGTATTTATTTGCAGCACTGGTGGCAACCGGCTCTCTAAAATCCCTTTTTTCATCATCTTACGACACCTCCAACGCGGAACACTTTCTTAGTTATTTGGTAGGATTGCCTGTTTCACTTGGGCCAAACGTTTTTGTATATCCTTCCTCAAGCTTTCTACAATAGTTTGCTGGAATTTTGGCCCCTCCTCTTGACAGAACTGGTGTAACTGGGTCAGGTTTGTAGGCCTTCTTGCTCGCACTTTCGCCTTTTCAGTGCCGCCCACAAATGTTCTATGGGATTGAGATCAGGGCTTTGTGTGGCCACTTCAATACCTTGACTTTGTTGTCCACTTTGTAACTAATTTGGAGGTATGCTTGGGGTCAGTGTCCATTTGGAGAGACCCATTTCGCCCAAGCTTTAACTTCCTGGCCGGATGTCTTCAGATGTTGCTTCAATATATCCACAACATTTTCTTTTCTCATGGGGCCATCTATTTTGTGAAGTGCACCAGTTCCTAATGCAGCAAAGCAACCCCATAACATTATACTACCACCCCATACTTCACAGTTGGGATGGTGTTCTGAGGATTCAAAGCTTAGCCCTTTTTCTTCCAAATATACCCTTTATCATTATGGCCGAAGAGTTCAATCTTTGTTTACGTCAGACCACAGGACATGTCTCCAGAAATTAAGATTTTTGCCACATGTTTCGGCTTTTTATGGTGGTTTTGAAGTAATGGCTTTCTTCTCCCAGAGTAACCTTTTAGCTCATGGTGGTACAGGACTTGTTTTACTGTGGACAGCGTCTTACCAGTTTCAGCTAGCATCTTCACAAGGTCTTTTGCTGTTGTCCTGGGATTGATTGAACATTTCACACCAAAAACCTTCCTCTCTGGGATTCAGAATCCGTCTCCTTCCTGAAGCGGTATGATGGTTGTACATTCCCATGTTTTTATACTTGCGTATTATTGTCTGAACAGATGAGCGTGGGACCTTCAGGCATCTGGAAATTGTACCCAAGGATGAGCCACACTTGTAGAGGTCCACAATCATTTTCCTGATGTCTTGATTGATTTCTCTTAATTTTCCCATGATGTCAAAGAAAGAGGCTCTGTGTTTGAGGTGTGCCTTTATAGCCATCCCACAGGCGTGCCACCAATTAACTCAAATGGAGATCTAAAACAGAAAAAGTTTACTTTCTGTTTCATGTATGACAGTAAAGAAATAAAAGTTTACTGATAAGTTTTCTGAAGTGTATGTAAATATCTGGTTTCAACTGTATATCAATAAATCATATGTTTTGCTATGTTAAGATGTGTGATGGTTTTCAAGCTTCATGCTCCAGCATTATCCGCTATCTATAAGCGACTAAGCTAAGATGAATTTACAAATTTTGTTATTAAAGTACTGTTTATGCATATTTTCATTCTACATGGATTAAATCTGTAAATTAAACCTTTATTTAATTTATTTGTTGCAAAAGTCCCCACTAATCACGATGGAATTTGTGTGAATTATGTAAATAACATGCAAATGAGGTCCAACCAACCATGTTAACTCAGTTTTTACAAGTCCCCATATAGGATGGGGAAGTCATTACTTTATCAATTCAGATGTTTGAAGGTATAAGCTAACAAAGCTATGCTGAGTATACTTGATTTTTTCATCGTCTAGCACCTTTAGAAGGGGTGGCCCCCACAAGTGATGGTTATAAAGTTGGTCCTCATAAAACATATAAATGAGTGTGTGTGTGTGTGTGTGTGTGTGTGTGTGTGTGTGTGTGTGTGTGTGTGTGTGTGTGTGTGTGTGTGTCTGATTGCAGAGCAGAGTTTGACCTTAGCTGACAACTGCAAGCTAGAGGCCCTTGCTCTGTTAAAGGTAGAAACTAGTCTACCCAAGAGAGATCTTCCAACATTGATAGATGTTGTAGATAGAAAAAAGACAATTAAAATAATCTAGCACTCAGGTTGAAATGCAGATAACATGAGACCAGGGTTACTTACTTATACTTATTATTAAATACTTCAAGATAGTACTACTTACTTTTAACGTTGGTGTTTTACAAAAAAAAAAAAAAAAACAGGACAGGGTGCAAAGTTGAATCTCATCTTACATTTTTATACATATTGTGCGTCAAGAGGAATACAATATCATTTTAAAAGCTGTATTAATACAAAAATGTCACAAGCACTTTGTTTTTTAACACTGGTAATGTTTGTAAATAATAAGTAAAATCCATGAGTACGAAGCTCTGAGCTCAGGTTGAAATGCAGATAACATAAGACCAGAGTAAAAATGCAAAAGTAGTACTACTTACTTTTAACGTTAGCGTTTTACAAAGAAAGAAATTTTGGGGCAACGTTGAATCTCATCTTACATTTGTTTTTAACACTGATCACATAAGGTTTAAAAATGTTTAATGTTTGTATATTTATTATAATTAGCTAAACTACTACTACTACTACTACTACTACTCTTTTTAAAGCGACATCTTTCACCACATTAAACACATCCAATCTTTTAAGCGAATGTTAGTTATATTAAAATTATACAAAATCATTTTTGTATTCATGAATTCATATTCATGTTGATCATACCATATCTTGTCTGTGAGACTTACATTTTGGCGATGTGTTAATTCCGTATTAGGAAATTACGGCCTTTTCTCGGCTAAAACATAAATGCATCTGGTGAAGTTTTGATTGAATTTTCAGTACATTGTAACAACTGAACAGTTAGCCTCAATTTGTGAGTGATATATGGAAAAACAACACCATAAACATAACATAAAAATAAAATAAATCGTAAAAAAGGGGAGAAACAAGAGGAAAGGCGGTGATACAAAAATAGAAATAAAATGTATACATTTCAAGTCACTGCTTTATCCACTAATGAGTCCAAGCTGCAATGTCCTTATGCTTTATTTAAGTAAAATGTCCACTTCTGCAATCTTTTGGCACCTTTTCTCAGACCTAGTTCAACCTTTCCATTTCCCTTATTTCATGTATGACCTCAAACTATTGTTGCTGTTTAGGACAATCGGGTTTATACCAGTTTCTGTCCCTCTGTACTGTTACAAAGTGAAATATGGCCCAATTACAAGACAGTACATAAGAAAGGAATCTTATAGCCAAGTACATTACTCAAAACTAAATGTACATCCTCCCAAAATGACCTTTATTTTCAGAACTCCAAAAAGCGTGTGTGTGTGATGATGTTTTACTGCTAATCTTAGGTGTAATAAAGAAGCGCCCAAATTCTTCCAGTTAAACACACTCAATTGTTGTGAACTTGCGGAAGTATGTTGGGTTTAACACATATTGTACCATACATCTGATGGATTTTCCATTATTAGTTCCTTTTATCCGCGTTGATTTCAAATATAATGTTGAGTTGCTCCTACATTCGATAATTCTTTCATACAACATAGAAATGATTTTAAGCACGGTTACTATTTGGTCTATAAGCATTTATCATTTATCTTATAACTGGATTACATTCTTGTGAGTTCTCCATTTTCAATTCTTTGTTGTAGTAATCTCTAAATTGTATATACCTAAATAAATCCCGTTTGTGAAGGGAACATTTTTTTTTTTAATGTTTGGAAAGTCTGTCATTCATTGTTGTCTATTATCGTTTTACACTGCCTTAATACCTTTTACTGACCAATCCTTGAATAACTCCTGGCTTAAACAGGGTGTCAAAGGCTATCCATCTAAGCACTTCGCTGGTCTTTCCTTAGTTTTAGCTGCCTGCGCAAAGTTAAACCAGAACTTCTTTTTCTCCTAACACTGACTGTATTGGATAACCTTCAAGCGTACGTCTCGATTTCCTTCCATCTAGCAAAATAGTTGTCATTACACCAAAGAAATAGAGGGAACTGAGCTGCTTTAAGATTGGGAGGCGCCATTCCTACTTTATTGTTTGGCCGACTGAAGTGTTGCATATTTTATTCTAGGCTTCTTTCCATCCCAGGCTAAGAACTGATGACCACTACTGGCAAGGCCTGAATAGATATAGCAATCTAGGCAAAATGTTCCTTAATTACGCTAATCTTACTACTAAAATCCAATGGGTGTGTAGACCATCTTTCAATATCTTTTTAATATTTTGGTTAATTAAATTATAGTTTACCTCATATAATTTGTTTTAACTATGTGCACCCGTAAGTACTTTATTGATTCCATATCCCATTTTACATCATATCTACATCTTATTTCCTTTGAAGGAGTATAGTTGAATGACCAAAGTTGTGTCTTTGTAATATTTATTTTATAACCAGCATAATAACTAAACTCCTCTAGGATTTCCATCAGTATAGATAAGGAGGTCCAGGGTTCAATATTAAACGCAAATAGTGTGGGACTGAGACAACAACCTTGTCTAGTGCCCCTCTCCAATGTGAAAAATGGATACAATGATCCATTGACTTTGTTGTTGATAAAGTGTTCTAATTATAGTTACTCCAATATTCCCTCCTTTGGGAGTTACTGTAATAAGTGCCTCTTTCCATGATGGCGGGAGTTTACCTTCTCCTTTAATCCCATTAAATGCTTTCAGCAGGGCGGGGAACTAGCTCTTCTTTAAAGGTTCTATACCACTGGAAAACCATCACTACCTGGAGTTTTACTTGATTTTAAGTTGGCTATTGCATTATTTATCTCTTCCAGTGAAAAAATCTGCTAATGATACAATCATTTTGTTTCTTGCCAATACAGAAAGTAGATCCAGATCGTTAAGAAAATGTTCCATTGCTTCTACTTTAGTACTGGAGGTTTTGGTATATAGTTTTTTGTAGTAGTATAGGAAAATGTCTTCTATTTCTACAGCATGATATTTTAGTTGATTTGTTTCTGGGTCCGCGCATCTTATGTATGGTACTATCCGCTTCTTGTTTACGTAAGCAAGTAATTTAGGCGGCCTGATTAAGTAATATGTCTGGTTGTAAAAACAAGCTTTCTTCTCAACATCTTGTTCTAATAGATCATTAATCTGATTCTTTAATTGTTGTATTTGCACTAAAAGTTGTGGATCACTGTTATTTTTATGTTGCTGCTCCACATTAGATAGGTCTAATACAAGGTTATTATATTCAAGACCCTCCTTTTTATTTGGCGTTGTTAAGGCAATCAATTGTATGAAGTCACTGCCTTCAGTGAGTCCCAGATGGATCCACCTCTCCGTTGTCATTAATCTTCAAATATTCTCTTATATCTGATTTAATTTATTATACAGCTGATTTGTTATTTAATAAGCCTATATTTAACCCCGTATTCCGCATCCTACCTTCTAGTTGAACTGTTAGATATAGTGCACTATGGTCAGAGACATCAGCTACCTCAATTCTATTTTTCTTTAGACTAGTTGTATCCAGGTAGCTATTCAATACTATGTTAAAATCACCTACACATAAACAGACACCCTTCCAGTGCAGTTACATCCATTAGTTATTTGAAAAATAGTTTTTTACTATTAGGAGTTGCACTCAACAAAAAAAATATATATATGCGTTCTCTTTTTTTAATTTGGCCTTTACCTTAGACCTTTTAAATTGGGTTTCCCAACCCAATCACATTTAAGGACAGTAACTTCACTTCATTAGACTGCATCACAGCAGGGCTGAAAATATCTCACACCATTCTGTTCCCACAGGCTAAACATTGAAACCATAAGTAAAGATAACTGGAGCACAATAATGTGCTTAGAACAAGCATTATAACAAACACAAAATAAAACTATAAAAAGTTTTAAAGTGAAGGGGAATGATACTTTGACTAACAGTCCAGTAGACAGAGCTGACCTCTCACTGCTCCCGTGAGTCAGCACATAAAATACAATATAGTAGCCTAGATATCTAGACGCACTCTAGCGGCAGCCAGGGTCAGTTTTTCAAAGTCAATTTTTACACTAATCTTGATCGCTATACCAATGTGAGTACTGATGATAGCAAAAAATAAATACGAGCCCAAATCAGTGGTAGCAACACGGACTGCTGCAGCTAATGCCCAGAGCTTCCACTTAGCTGAAACAGCAGTTTTGGGGGCATAAGATACCTTTGTGCCTCTTAACAGACAAAAATGCAATTAAAATGTCTGTCGCAACATGAACAGGGACCTTAAATGACAACAAGATGCGTTTAGCAACTTAGCCAAAAGTTTTTTAAATCACCTACCCATTAGCTGCTACCTGTTAACTTGGAGTTAAGCACTGAAGTCATTCTTAAAAAATGAAGATGTGTTCAGAGTTTTGCCGACCACATACGGCAAAAGTTTAATCTATCACCTAAGCGTTGCTCTGCCTGGTTGTAGCGGCTATCCTATTGGTGCAGAGGAAATTTGAAAGACTTCCGTTTATCCCGCCCATGGAAGATTGAGCCCTGCCAATGGTGAGTTCCCAGACCCAGGATCTTGATGTGGGTCTGGCTAACAATAGAGTATATTATGGGACAAGTATTTACCGTCTGTATTGAAACACTACTGCTCCTCCGGTTTCTGCGCTGAAATTTCTGGAGGCGTACTCTGCTTCGCCTGGCACTGTTCTCAAGGTCTCCACCTGTGTGCAACCCACGTTCTGCCATGGTGAAGGCGGCTCCATCAGATGTTTCCTACCAAAGCGCTTTCTCTGACCCCTCCACATCCTATTGTGATTTTCTGTCGGCCATGCTTTCAGGATAATCATCTCCTTAGTACTGTATTGCTGGAAATTAATTTTACAAAACCCAGGTATCGGTGCCAGGGCTTTGTGGAGTGCGCTGTATCTGCAAATCCACCTCATCACTCCAGTTCGGTTCGTAACAGTTTTTTAACAAACGCTATCACTGACCCATCTTTGCCCTGCTCGAGACCAAGTCATTCAATTTGTCCTCCAGCTTCTGTTGGTCCTTCATCATTTGTTGGAGAGTGGTGTTAGCTTCAGTACTCACGTATCCGTGTCATCGATCTGGGTCTCCATCTTGCTGATTTTCTCGTTTTTGCTCCTTTATAGCATGCATGTATGTTAAGCTGCTGTTGGTTGACGTCTTGCTTGAACTCGTGGAATTCTTCTCTCGTGTCATGTTCAATTTCTTCTTTAAACATTTTTAGATCTTGCTTTGGATTCTCGATTTAAAGTTCGCCAATCTGCTTACTTATAGCGCCAAACCCATGCACCCGTTCCTGTTGTTGGTCGCCCGCCATGTTGACCTTCTTCCGCATGTTGTCCTTAACATGTTCTACCCGGTGTAAATCTTTACCCGCCGGTTTATCTTGCGTCCCTCTAACTTTGCCTTTGTATGCCCCTTTATAATCTTAACAGATTCAACTTTTTTTTTTTTTTTTCTTTGAATTCAGTTTTATGAGGGTTCGTAAATACTTAGGAAGTACTGATCTTTTTAAATTGACATCTTTCACCACATTAAACACATTTTTTTTTGTCAAATGTGCTAGTTACATTAAAATTATACAAAATAAGTTTTGTATTCACAAATTCATGTTGAACATACCATATCTTGCCTGTAAGACTTACATTTTGGCGACATTGTTTTAATTCTGAATTACAACGCAACGTCTCTAAAACATAAATGCATCCGGTGAAGTCATATAACTTCAAGTTAGAACTATTTACTTTTAGACGCTGGCGTTTTACAAAGAAACATATTTGGTTCAGGTTGCATTTTGTATAAATACAAAAGCATACTTTTTGTTTTTAATTTTTGTTTGCATCTTTCACCACATTAAACACAAACAATCTTTTAAGTCAATGTGGTTACATTTAAATGATACAAATGTATTCACAAATTAAAATTCATATGCATATGTGTGCGGAACATTAGTGGCTCACATGCAGCGGCAACATGACAACATGTACTGACAACATGAACTGTGTCTGTTTGTGTGCGTGTGTTTCATGTGTATAATGGCACACAAGCACAGGAAAGTTGTAGGAGTGTGTGTATGGATGAATATTATACTTTTTTTTTTCTATGGCGGTCATTTTGACCGTAAACAAAAATAAGTGTGACTAAGTTGAATAAATCACTCAAAATTCAAAGAAAGTAGTCACAATGAATGTTATGTGTTCAAATGCCATTTGTGGTTTTGTGTGATCTGTTGAAAATGTTTTTTTTTACTACTTCTTACTGGTTGCGCTTATTTGAATTGAAAGCACAATTTCTGGTAGAGTGTTGCTGTGGGCATGGGAAAAAGTGGGGAAAAAGGGGTATGTTGGGAAAGGGAGTGAACACCGATCCCGGGCCAGAACGAAGAAGGCACAGCCAGATGAGTGCGAACAGCGGAGGGCGCGAGGACAGCCAGACATATGGACTAGAGCTAAGCATGCACAGACATACGATCAACATGTACTGACAACATGAACTGTGGCTGTTTGTGTGTGTGTGTGTGTGCGTGTGTGTGTGTGTGTGTGTGTGTGTGTGTGTGTGTGTGTTGTGTGTGTGTGTCGCGTGAGTGTGGGTAGAAATGCATTGACCTTTGGGCTTAGGCCCATTCACGCTTATTACAATCACTTACTTGGCCTGTTGTAAGAGGAGCCTTACACATTCCTATTTTACAACCCTGCCTTGCACACGTTCTGCTCTCTGCTCCAAAGAGTGTAAAGATACTTGATTTAATTCTTGGTCATTGGCTCATTTCAAAGCGCATCAGTGTTACTCAAACTTACATTCATGCTGTGTGTAGAATGAAAAACCTATCTTTCTCTGTTTCAAACGGGGAAGAAACCCTTTTTATGCTCAAAATTTCGCGCTACACCCCTCTTCTCTCACTGGATCATTTCAAAACATCCGGATATTTCATCTCTAACGCTCATTGGATCATTTAAATGAAACATTTTTCTACTTCCTGTGACGCCCTCATTGCATCACTTAACACACGTCATTTCCGGGACACGCCTTCCTTCTAGAAGCTTCCAGAACAGACCAGTCACACACACCTGGAAGGCATCAATCACTTTCTGACAGGTCGTGACCTCTTGACCCCCCAGGTCAAAAGGTCATCCATCAAAATCCCACATACCAAAGTGACAGAAACCTCCTCCTTATATCTCTTAGAGCCAACATATTTTCACATGTAAAATCGGTAAACTGTTATTTCAACCAACACTAGAGTTGTGATGGTTGAAAGTGTAGAGAAGACCAAAAACAGCTGTTCATAGTTTTATTTGGTTTCGGTCGACTTTGAATGAAGTGTTTTAGGATGCTAAAATTACTTTATTTACATGGAGTCTGGTGGAAAACTGCTGTTGGTGTTGAGGTCTGAAGTCAGTTTGTCAGTTAGTCCATCATGACATGTTAGCAAACACTTTCTTCCTCTTGTGTGTATTGAGGAAGGAGGGAGAGACCGTTTGACAGGTGAAAAATGTCCATTTAATGATTATACCTCTGAAGTTCCTTAATTCAAAAACCGAGTTCAAACTGCCAAATATCACCACAAGAGCTAAAAGTCTGGCAAACGCATTGATGTGGTTTTAAGTTTTGTCCTCTCCTTTTCTTCTCCTGTGGCAGTATGGGTTGTTAAAGTGATTTGAAAATGGTTGAGTAAAGGCCATTGTCACCACAGGTATATAGTTAATATCATTAGTAACAGCTGATCTGAGCTACCTTTACTCTGCTTTCCTGTAAAGAGGACAACATGGCCTACAGTAAAGATTCTCCATGATAGGTGTGTGTCAGAAGTTGTTGCTATGGTGATTTCCACAGTGAGGGAATAGAGTGAGGGGTTAGACAGTATCTTCCATGGGTCAATTTAATGATAATTATACCTCTTAAGTTTGTTCTGTAATTCAAAAACCGTGGGTCCAATCGGCAACATTTTATCACCACAAGAGAGATAAAATTCTGGTGAATGCATTGATGTGGATTTTAGGTTTGTGGTGTCAAATATATGCGACAAACCAGGTAACCAACAGGGAACCGTCTGCGTCCTTCTAGATATTTTCAGTTTCTATCAGCAACAAAAAAAAAAAAAGTTTAAGTCTGGTGGATTCTGTGACCAGCACAAAATTTGGTCACAGAAGTGCTGTGACCAAACTTCATTTTCTACATTAAAGTATGGCGATACAGCATGGCCCTGAAGAGGGGTTGTTTTGAGTGATGTTAAGAGATTTGCCAAAAATTTCCCATTAAAGTGTAAAGGAAATTTTGTGCCATTTTGCAGATTGTGAAAAACTGCAAAATCTTAGAAAACACATAGCACACCATTCCTGAGCATTACACACATTTTGATGCATTTTGTGTGCACGTGTTGGCAATGCGCCGTGACTAGTAGCGGGACAAAAAAAATGTGGCACAAGACGAAGAATAAGTATGCAGGATAATAGACATTGTGCCAATTGCAGCACATCGGCACACTGAATTAGTGATCTAGTCTGACTCACTGGATGCAAAATGTAGGCCTGTCATTTGCCATGTTTTTCAAACTGTATTTTGCCATCTCCATTATCAATTTTAGCCAAATTGAGTCTATTCCCCTTACAGCCAGAGCACAAAATTCTGGGCCTGGTAAAAAGGCACTCTATGGGTCCCTCCCTACATCTACAGCTGTTAATTCTAGCATCTTCTTGGGCCCTCACGAGGGGCCTGGGTACTCTGTAGTGTTCATTTTGTCACCCATTTTTTATTTAGTCGTAGTCTTGGGCCAAATGTCCTTGTTAGTTTTAGTCATTCACATCTTTGTTTGTCAAGTTTTAGTCGACTAAAAGTCTTGTCATTTTAGTCTAGTTTCAGTCAAAAGAAAACCATCTTAGTCAAGTATTAGTCAAAACATTAGTCTTTTTAGACAACATGAGATATCTGATAACCATTTCAGTCAAATAGTTACGATGTAAAAGGCGACCAAATATTGAGCCTCTTCCTTATTTCACCAGTAAATTCCTGTTAGACAAAAACAAGCACTGAACGGGAAAGACGATAACCATAACTTTGAATGCAGCACAACGCTGGCGAGGCGAATTTGAAGTGAACGCAACATCTGTTTTTCAGACAATGGCGGCTACAGGAATCCTATACAGAGAAATACAGACAGACATTCTGCACAGTTTAGCTGTCAGCATTTTAACAGCGTTTACTCCAGTTACTAGCTAACGGTAGGCTAACGTTACCTGCTGCTAAGTGTACTGTTACTAGGGTGACATGTGATGTTTAGGAGCATCAGAGAGAAGCGCAGCCGGAATTTGCGTTTCTACTCTGTCTGGTAGATAGCGGTCGTTAAGGCACCGGGCCTCGGTACCCAACCCTAGTAACTGCTGAATATTCTATCATGAAAAAGTAGGCTTTTAGACAAAGTTGGTTTTTATTTTAAGCAAAAACTTTTAGTCTTTTAACAATAATGCATGTTAATTTAGTCTTAGTGTTTTTGGACAATTGTGCAGTCTCGTCATTGTCTCATCTTAGTCGTGAAAAAACAAAAAAAGTCGTTTAACATTTAGTCTCGTCTGACGAAATTAACACTAGTACTCCGACCCCTTCCCTTCGGTTAGCATTCCCTGGTTGTAATGGAGTCCTGATCGATTTAACTGACCACCTCAACCATAATTCAAAACCATAAACTCTGTTTATAACCTCACAAGACGACTAATCAGATTGTTTACAAGACATCATTCAAAGACCTGTTGAAATGAATCTAAGAGGAAATTCTCATATGGCAAATTTTGTGAAGTGGGCACAGGATGGCATTAGTTACTGAGACATGAATGAAAGTCCTGATGGTGCCTTTTCATTTAACTAAAGTGTAATTTAGTAAAAATAACATACTGACCTTTAGTTTCAGTTATCATTGTTCTACAAACTAGTAACTAATTTAATTACCTCCATTGTGTTGTCAAAGAGCTTTCCTGACTGTTCAAAACAGCCATTGTTTTGTTGTTTACTTTTCAGCCAAGTCACAGACGCTTCAATGTTCGCTGGGTCAATGTAGATGAAAGACTGAGCTTTGGCAAACGATCTCAACACAAATGCAGTCAGCCTGAGGATATTACAACAAAAGTTAAACAAAAACAAAAAGACAAGAGGAAGCACTTATGATCCATTTAATGCTCACAATAATCTTCTACTCTACAAGTAGAAACTGCATGTCATGTAAATCTTGGACAACATGCAAATATAATTCTTCTTTGTGGATAATTGACCAGTAATGTTCTCACCAAGTGTTCCCTGGTCCTACGCCAAAAGTGCTGTAAGAACCATCCTCATCTTTGTAATTTAGCTGTCTCTGGTAGCCTGTATAACAATAAAAACAGGGCATTTACAGATTTGATTTCTGATAAGCTCATGATTTTAGGTGAATGTTTAAAACAGCTCTGTAGGTGAATGTACAGATGTTTAAAAAAAATAAAAAATTAGCGAAGGAAAGACATGCTACAAGGTCACCCTGGTGGCCTAGAAGTTATGGTGGGGTAGGGGCCTATTGTCAGCACCATAACCCAGAGGCCAGCAGGGTGCCCCTGATCTGTAGTCTCTAATTGGAATGACAAGCAATGTCTAGCGATTATGCACGCTGCTTATTATATTTTGTGCAACCAGCACCAGAATGTAGCAGACGGTAGATTTGGCATACGTGTTCTTTTAGCTACCAAAGTAAACGGAGACTCACCACTGGTCAGGAAGTTGGTAGCCTTTTCCCTGATAGCTGGGGTCAGCTGCTGTGTGTTTCTCAGGGTATTACCTGAGGATGTAGATATTTGGGGCAATTGGGCAAAGCCATGTTCTGCTCACCACATCCATACGGCATCTGCAGCAGCCCATCCAGGTTCTTCAGAGCCCGGCCCAGAATGTCACCTGCCCAAAAACACGGAATCACTGAGACCGAACACGTAACCAACCTGACCTTTACTTTCTACTGGGGCTTGAAAGACAAACTGTTCTCATGTTGTTATTCCACCTTTTGTTAATCCAGAGAGAAACTAATTTAATATGTTGAAGGTATAAATGCACTTTGTATTTTGACTTTAGT
Organism: Perca fluviatilis; assembly: GCF_010015445.1. Lineage (NCBI taxonomy): Eukaryota > Metazoa > Chordata > Actinopteri > Perciformes > Percidae > Perca > Perca fluviatilis. Next base: position 16,973,710 of record NC_053113.1, on the reverse strand, counting down.
TAGAATAAAAGTGAATCAATTTAACAGATTCATTATTGATGCAAGCCTTTCCCTTCCTAGAAGAAAGGGAAAGCAACTCTCAATTAAAATGAATCCATTAGTTTACCAAGGACTGATACTGAAGCACTGGCAGATCCATCAATCATGTTCTCAGGGAGTTTTATGTCCATTTCCTCTGTCAAAACTTCCCCTGAGGAAAAGAAAGAAAGAGAACACTCCGCACCAAACTTGGCAAATCTACCATAATCCCAATGAAACTAAGTGCTATCTGCAAGCCAAGTAGTGAATGTCTCCATTACATTTAACATGCAATATACTCTTCCAGTATTTGTCTTTTCACATGTTTGATGGGCCAGGCCTGGTGTAAACCGTACTGACCTTTTGGGCAGAGCAGCCAGTTGTAGGTCTTTGTCATCTCAGTTCCCTCAGCCTGAGAGGGAAAGAAATAATGTGAGTTACAGAGTTTCCATTTGGTTAATGGTTAAAAATTCTCCCTTTATCATCTTGTTTTTAAGATACCAACCTTTACTATGAGATTGTGTGACCACGTCAATTCGTCCCCTTTCAGGCACGCTCACAACTTCATTGTCACATGAAACTTGGGATGTCACAGCCTCAGCACTCACTGACACATTTACAACTCCTAAAAAGAAACCGTGTGAAACTTGAGTCAGAATGACATTGTCACTAATGTGGATCTCACTGATTTCATAGAGATCAAAATGTGCTCCTCCACCTCGACAGCCTTGTGGATAAAAGCTTGACTCTCACCTACGGCTGAGGGGGCCATGGTCCAGCTGAGGGTCTTGAGCTCACTGCCACACAGACAGGATGTGTACTGGTCACCAGAGAGGGGGGTGAGGGTGTAATCTAAGGAGGGGGTTGGAGTCACAGTGACCTGTTCAAGAGAGAATACATTTTAAAACTGGAGATTTAATGCAAATGGGGAACCCCCCCAAAAAAAAAAAAAAAAAACTCGTTCAAACTGCAACACAACGCTGCAGCATTTAACCTTTCCCCGTTGCATCTTGCAAATGTTTTTTTTCCCCCAAATAAAAAAGGAGACCTTATTATCAAGCAGTTTGAAAATTGATTTAAGAAATTAACAATTATTCCAGATACTTACTACAACCTTGGTGAGTTGAAAGGACTGGCTAGAGAGGTGGGTGAAGTTAAACGGCAATCAATTACAGGTTAATAATGTTTCAAGATTCAAATATTTACACAATATCAATTCAGAAACCCTTTAGTGTTGCGAGAATGGAAGAGAAGACATAGTTAAGTGTAAGCAATCTTATAAAAGAGTTTTAAAAAAGGAGTTTAAAAGCTGCAGTGAGTCCTCCAATCTCACTGAGCTGAAAACGCACGGTCAACCTTAGTTTTCAGTCTGGTTGGTGGAATAGCCCCAAATATTTTGATCAGCTGATTGTTGGGGCTTGACTGGGCTATAAGGGGTTAAAAGCTCTTTAATGTAATCTGGGGCAACGCCATGGGTGACCTTGTATGTAATTACATTTTAAAATGTATTCTAAACCAGTGATTCATTCTGTTTGAGAAAAAAACTGTTGTCTTTAAGTTCAACTCATAACCAATTGTAAGTATGGTGTGTCCAAAAGTTCAGATTCATACATGTATGTTATGTCCTGTTATTCATGAGCTTTATTTTTTCTTCCAGATAATTCAAATAAAAAAAAACAAACACAACCAGTGAAGTATTTATTCAAAAGCTCACTGGTATCCTAAAACCATGAACTGCATAAATATTTCATGCATTTCCATCTAATTCAGTACATTTCCACCACAGATGTGGTGATCCCTTAACTTTTGTCTAGAGCCATCCTCAGGTAAGTTTTATATATAAAAATAACTTTGCCTAAGTACTTTCATTTACAACTAAAGCACCTGCAGACCAATCACTCTTACTGTACATTGTATTGTGCTAATTAGCTAATTTTAGATTCCAACACACTAAGGTGGAGGAAATTGTATACATGACACCTGCTAAACCTCAGCATATTAGCATAGCAGGAATGTTAGCATGCCAACATTAGCATTTAGGTCACAAAAAAAACAATTACCATGATGCAGCTGGTCAGGTAGTTGAAGGTGGTGGCCTTCAGTTCAAAGTGCTCCCCCCGGATGATGGAGTAAGGCAGGCTGAGCTCCAGGAAGAGGGGTTGGAAGACGGTGATGTTTTTACGTGGAGCCAGGCCGAAACCCTGAGGGGACAGACAGAAAGCCTCCGTCTCCCAGGTGGTGATGGTGTCTGGGACAGTGAGGGACATCCTTCGTTCCAGACTCTCTGGATCAGCAAATACAGACACACCGTAAACTTTAAACACTTGCTTGATAGTCAAAAACACACAATTTGAGTAGATTACTAATTTGTTGACCTAAATTGCAGTAACACCACCACATTGTAGTTATGGTTACCTAAAAACAATTTATAAGTGTGTTCCATATGCTGCGTCCTTGAAATCTCAGCAACTCTACTGGGTTTCATGTGTACTCTAGCCAAAAGATCATTCCCCATACACAATTGTAAAAGAAAATTTCCTGTAAAACTAACATTCTGCTAAAATGAATTAAGACTCAAAGCCTAGGAGCAGTGTCAGTAAATTAGTTTGATGCCATTCATGTGAGGGAGACAGCAGGAAGTCTGAGAGAGACTCTGGTGCACCCACACAAATGCCCTCAAACACATGATCAAAACCCTCTGTGGCAAAAACTCACCCAACTTCCACCAGGTCCCATATCCAGGTCTCAGGGAAGAAAGTGCGGACTGTCTCTATTGGGGATTTATCACGAGATGGCATATTAGGAGGCCCAGCAGCTAAAGCACCTCCAGGGCCTGAGATTATTCCCAATTTGTTAGGAATGAAATCAAACCCAAAACCTGAGAAGAAAGTAGAAAATATTCCATTAGGTAAAAACCAAAGCAATGACACACTGACCTGTTTTAACAAGTAAATATTCAGCATGCATCACTTGATGGAGCAAAAGTCACCATAGCCCTGGTAGTATTCTCTTCCTTTGTATGTGAGGCATGAAGGCTCTCGGATGTCCATGTTTGTTGCCATCTTCATCCCTACATTCTAGATAATACAACAAACAGGCATCACTGAAAAGTTGATAAATGTGCAACAATTTTGTATATTTTTTTATTTTGTACACTCATTTGTGCAGGATGTACCTGGAAAACTGTATAAGCATCAACTGTCCCATCACCATTGGGGTATGGCAAAACATATCTTCTCGGTCTCACAGGCAAACATGGCTCACTATCTTGAATGTCATATGGAATAGAGGACATTACGGTGACCGGCAACAATTGAAATATCTGAAAAGAAAGGTTTGGTTGAAAGTTATAAGCTGACAAAGTCTGATGAAGATCTGACAATTGGGAAACTCTTTGACACTAAGCCCTACTCCTATATGTTGAAACGTGGATGTAAAGTATATTTGCCAAATCATTGCCTTTATCCATGAAGCAGACTCTTACAGAGGGTTACACCTCACATATGTGATCATAACCTTATACTATAGCATTTTCATAACAGCACGCTTACAACTGGATGAAAAGAACAAAATCAGCATTGAGCTGTATTGCACAGTTGATAACAATGTACAACTGGTAGAGGGAGAAAAGGAAGAAAGATTAACCATGGGACAAGTAGTTAACAGTAAAAATTCATAAGGTAACATGATGTACGCATATAGTTTTGGTTGATTCCAGTAGTTACCTTGTCTGCATCCAGAGTCTTCCCTGGCTCCATGATGAGGACGCTCTGGTCAACAGCGCTCACACCACACAGAGATTCTGGCTGGGCGGTAACCTGCATGATGGTCTCCTCTCCTGGGACAGCCGAGGACAGAGAAAACTCCAAAGACACCTGACACAATCGGAAAAGACACATTGCACCATCTGGACTTTATCGGTAGATAAGAACCTGGGATGTTTTCAACTTGACACAATCATGCTTTATTTTCCCCTCCCAGATTGAGGTTTAATCAGAAGGCCTGTTCTTAAGTGTGTTTTATTAATTTACTGCCTAGCAGGGTAATTTTGTCACGCCAGGCCCACACAGCAATTTCACTAGACAGCATTTTCCTGCCAGTGGAATGACCACATGGCAGTCGGTCCTGCCGATGCTTAATACATTCCTCATAATGTATCAAGTGTGATTTGGGGGTTATGATATTGTTGTCAGTCCGCATTCGCTGCTCTGCTAAGGTTGGTGCTTCCTTTTGATGAGTGACAGAGTCAGAGCCTAGAGGCCAAAAATCAATGCTGCATTTATTAAACATTTACATAAATAATCCATTCCACCTAAATTGGCTGACTGAACTTTACACTGCAAATAAAAAAAAAAAAATGCTGGGGCAACACCAATGTCTTCTTACTTAAGATTTATTTTCCATAGACAATGTTCTTTTAATATGTAAGGGTACACTTCATGAGCTAAATCACTTTTTGACTAATGTAAATTCTTCCACAGATTTGTCCTTTATAGTATGAATGCAATAATCAGTCCATTGATTTCTTAGGTCTCATAATTTTAAAAAAGGTGAAATCTTCTACAATCCACCATCTATCACAAACCCCTTAGTAGGAACACCCTGTTAAGAGCCGACTGCAATCACTCTCCTCATCTGACACGTTTCTATAAAATGTAACAGCTTGACCAATGCAAAGGAATTCCACATCCCTGCACTGGCAAGAAATCCTCCATCTCGTCATTTATTAATTGCAACAGTACACATGTAGCGTCCCTTCTAAAGTGTCCCTGTAGATTGGCTTGTATAGGCCAAACAGAAAGTCCACTCAAACTAAGGGTATTTGAACATAAGAGCAATTTGTACCCAGAATTTTACATATGCTATGGCAAGGCATTGTAAGCAGGGCAATCATGGCTCCCTGAATCTGAGGTTCTGGGGAATTGAGACAAATCTGCCCCCTAAATCTAGGGGTGGTGGTATCATTAAACTCTTATGCAGGGAAGTGTTTTGGATAGATACACTCTGCACTTTAGAACCTCTAAGTTTAAATGAAGAATTTAACTTGCTTTCTCTAATGTCCAAGTATGTTAAAGTATAGTATTTAAGATGAATAAACTTGTATTCCCATTGTATCGGTAACATTTTAGGTTTGTTACCCATCAACATTGTCTTTAGTCACTTTGACCCGTTTGTAACTTCAGGCAGCCAACGCCCCGCTTAAGCACAATCACACCTTTTGATTCTTATTAAGGGCTTCATTGTCCATTCTCTCCAAGGACTGATGAAGATGTAACCTTACATCGAAACTTTAGTCACCATTATGCACCTTAAGAAATAAAACCATTAAGTAAGAAGACCTGTGTTGCACTGGAAATTGTTACTTTACAGTTTTGTCCTGCCTTGGTTGCACCGGATTGTTGTGGTCTGCAGAAGCGCAGAGAACTTTTACCTGAACTTTACACTGACTTGCACACCATGACATCAGACAAGGGAAATGCTTAATGCATAAATAATCTTGTGTTAGTATAACTAGCTAAGACTGCATATGGATTATACCACCTTACCCATGCAATAGAGTCAGAAAAGGTTGTCCATAACAGAAAATAGATGTGGCCCCAACATGTAGGAGGTTAATGGAATTCATTTCAGTGAGATAATTAAAATTAAATAAACCCCGGGCTCTTTCAAGAAAAGTCTACATGCCATATTGATGTTTTGTAACAACTAACAAACACTTTGATTCTGCACCTAAAATCTGACAACAGCCTTTGCCACATGTCTCAGTTCTTCTCAGGCTGACCTTGTGACTGAAGCATTGCTCAGTAGAGAAGTCAGCGCTGTTGGCGATCACAGTCTCACTGGGGAGGATGGCGTAAGCCACAACCTGGACGACTGGTGCCATGTCTGGAGACACTGTCAGCTTAAAGGACACCTCGCCCTCATTCACTGAAACAATCACATAACTCCATAGATCAATAGCTTGGCCATGGTAATTCAAAAAAAGGATACATTTTAAGACCAGTCACTTTTAAGACCAATTTATGTTTGACTTCGACCCGTTCAACTCCTTGTTTAACAATGGCTCCTCTTGATAAGACCTGGGAAATTTGAAAGAAAGGGACAAAGAATGAGTAATGTAACATGCCCGGTCTGCTGTGAGGTTCTGTCATGTGATTAAGTACATAGTGGAATATGTTTATATGGTTCATGTCAAAGTTTACTGTTTAGTTCATTTGAAAAGAGGAGTTATTCAAAGACAACATATCCAGAGCAGGATATTTAAGAGACTCCATAAAATGTATTAAAAGGTGAACTCTACAATTTTACAAATCTAAACCACAAGTTTGTATATAGGAGAGTACTACTGCATATGGGGGGGGATGTTACCTTGCATAAGTCAGCAAGTTTGAACATTCTGGGGGTGTGGAACCCATCAGCTACATTAGCCACTACTAGTATGACACACCTGAATGTCTGACCACACTTTCAGTGGTTGAGTTGCAGTATGGGTAGAGTTGCAGTATGGGTAATGTTGCTGCCAGGTTTTGGCTAGAAAGAATACAATAAAAAAAAACAAAAAAAAACAACTACAACTGCAAGCAGTTATGACTGGGCCCAAGCCTCTATGCCAGTCGCCCCCGACAGCTGCGCCAGTTGCCCCCAATGACCTGGGGAGCTGCACCAATGCAGGCCCTGAAGTGTTACGTGGGGGGGCAAACATTGGTGAATATTGAGAGGTTTGATGCACAAGGTCTGCAGTACTCCGCCATTGCAAATGTAGTGGTTAACCGTTCATCTCCATGCATATGCAGACCACCTTTTAACAATTCTCTACAATAAACAAACTTCTTAACCCCCCTGACCACAGGGGACAGCAGATAGAAGAGTGACTGACTGAGAGGGTGGAGGGGGGTAGGCAGGGCAATTTCTAGTTATAACATTAGAAAAGTAAAGACACTTTTCTACAGACTCTGAACACCAAAAGAAACATGCCCAGGGTTCCTGCTAATCTGCATGAACATGCCTTAGCCATGGTGCAATGGGACAACAGATGTGGCTAATACAGTGCTACAGAGACCGGAAGCATAGCTCATCACCTTGCAGTGGCAGACCACGTGTAACACCTGCATAGGATCAATACATCTGAATCTCACACCTGCAGGACAGGTACAGGATGGCAACAACAACTGACCAATCTGGTGCTGTACATAAGGAGATGCACTGCAGTACTTCGAACTAGTGGCCACACCAGATACTGAAGATTACTTTTGATTTTGACCCCCCTTTATTCAAGGACACATTATTCCATTACTGTTAGTCATATGTCTGTGAAAATTGTTCAGTTTATGTCTTAGATATTTTAAAAGGTTTAACATTTATCTACAAGGCTATTCATTTTAGATAACTTTCAGTTACATGTGTTGCAGCTGTATATTTTTAAACTGGTAAAGGAAACCCTGTCTTTGCATTTTATTTTAATCACAAGCTGTTTTAATAAATTCTGAAAAGTTACTTACTTAAAACTGAACATTTAGCCCACTTTGTAAAAAAATACAGAGCTATATATCGTGTATTGGCATTCAGTGTTAACGGCAATGCGAGGAAACATTTGGGTGCACCTAAATTTTGTGCTGGTGCAGCTAAATAAAAAAAAAAGTTAGGCACACCAGTGCAAAAAGTTAGTCTGGAGCCCTGATAGGCCACGCCCACTTTGACCCATCAGTACCCCACTCTAGGGTTGGCCGCAGGATTAGCCCTAGATTGTACCCATCAAATTTTGTGTAAATCAGATGAGCTGTTTGAGATATAAATTTTGTACTTTTAGCACCCCCTAGTGACCAATTTTCATAAAACGCATGGGGGACCTCCAGAGGGCCATGGCAAAGAAGAATCTACGGTTTGGTGTTGATAGCTTTCATTTTGGTTGAGATATGGCAAAGTTGGTGTTTTCATAGTTAACTACACAAATTAGTTTGTGTGTTATATGCACAATTTTTATTGTATCAAAATTCCTTTTATAACTTTGTCAGCTTAATCTGGAAATGCCTGGGTCCAAGTTTCGTGCAGGTCGGTCGCACGGTCTAGGAGTTAAAAAATGTAGGTTTTTGATAAATCATGATTTTTCATGCAGAAAAGTCTAGGCGGAAATGGGCGTGGCCTATATCCCGTGATTCAGTTAGATCCAGGAAACGTGTAGATTTATGGTTTTTGAATGTCGGGTGTATGTTATAGGGCCAAATGTGTTTTTTCTGCTATAGCTCCACCTCCAGTGATTCTCCAGTGGCTTAATCTCACCAGATTGGATATTTAGCTTTTAATATTTGGATAAAAGTAGTGGAAACTCACATCTTGAATTTCTTTTGCAGATTTGTTTTACAGTGTTTCCAGTATAGTGCTTGCAACTGTAAACAGGGTTTGCCCTGTTAGCTTTCAAACTTTTTTTCAACATCAATGCTTAAATGTTGACATGTAGCACAAAATCTCCTGAGTAATGATGTAATGGTTGTTTGAAAAATATCTTCCCCATGGCCATGTCTCTGGAAGAGCACTGGTGACGGGAAAATAGTTCACCAACCACTCACCAGATACATCACATCCACAAAGCCCTGGGCCTCTCCAACTACGGTGTATTGGATGAAGATGTCTTCTTCTTTGTCACAGGAAAGTGGTTCATCCTTCTTCTTTACGTCCAAGGAGCTGACCGTTTTAGTATCAGGAGACGAAAGTGTGGCCAAAGACACTGTGTGATCGTTAGACTCGTAATATGGCGTTCTGTAAGGAGGGTAGCCCTGTGTCGGTGTGTTGCTAACCTAGAGAGCAGAGGGAAAGGGGGAAAAAATAATAAAAAAATTAAGTAAAAACTAAAATGAGATCATGGCAGATGAAAGCTTCCGTTTTGACAGCCATAACAATTTTATTTTTTGGGGTATAGACCGATCATTCCTATATGGCACCTCGGTCAGTTGCAGCATATTGAGAAACCATTTGAGTTGTTAGATTTGGATCATCATCAACTTCATGATGAATGTTGGGTTACAGATTGTAGTTTCTACTTCTTACTTGTAAGTGGATGTCCCCTTCAATGTTAGCTGTGCTTAATGAGAAATTGGCGACACCATCACTGTCGCTTGTGAGATTCTGCAACCATCGCGATGACCACATTTCCCCCTCAAACAGGAACACCGGCATGTCAGGAATGGGTGTATTATTGTAATAAACTGCTTTAACCTGTTGGAAGCACAACGTTTCACCAAGAATGCACACTGCTTCAGTTGCACTGTGTATAGAATCACATTGAAGAAAAGACCAAATGCACTTACTTTTCCTTCCACATTTGATCCTTTCGTATAAATCTTGGGAGTGTCAGTGAAAGACAGCTTTCCAACAACATATGAAATCACTGTAGTCTTCTCTTGTGGGCGTGAAATACCTGTACAAGGAGCCTTCATGTTACAACAATGTGTACACCATATTGTTTCAATATATGGCAGAGCAATTTGTTATTATAGGCCTACTAAGTCTTTAAACATAGGTACATTTTATGACTTGCCTGTCCCCTCCTCTTCCATATTTGCACTGAGTTGCAGTACATCTTGAAGCGCGTGTTGTGCAATTTTCATGAAAGTTGACATTGTGAAGATAAAAGTGGCACAGCCTCTCTTGTGTCTGTCTAGAAAGCACAAGATAAAATGATAAAGTGAAGGACATTTCAAACTTTCCACACATCATGCTCTTATTACTTCTTAAAGGGGTGATAGATGTACAGTATTATATAGGGTATTTCACACTGTTCCTTAAGGTCTCTAATAGGGTATACAACATTGGTTGGGCTGAAAATTGCCTGCTTGCCATTTTATGGGCCCTGAACTAACTTGTGAATATGGCTGCATTTGTAACCAGAGATTTTCTTCCCCAATATGGTATGCTCATGAATATTTAGATGAGTTGTGTGGTGATTGGTTGAGCAACCACTGACACACTGGAGAGGGTTGTTGTTGTATTTCATTATTAAATTCACTTTCGAGGCTTTATAATGCGAGAAATCAACTATATAAAGCTCATATATGGGCCGTTTTACGAAAATGTCTAATTGCAAGTTTGGTAAGAAATGTCAGACTTCATAAGCTCCACACAGTCTGACGAGAAAGCCTGGGCTCCATAACCAGGGCAAAGTCATGGTTTCTGGGCTACTAGACTACATCAGGGTTCCGCAGAGCTGACCGGCATAAGAGTATATTTACAGTTTGAATTTCATCACGCCACTTGTATTACAGCTACCCCAAGGTCTTATAAAGCTAACAATTGTCAGATTTCAATTAAATGCATTTTTGTGAATTTCAGAAGTCTTTGACAAGGCTAGCTAGCTCTCATTGAGAGCCTGCGGCTGGATGGAGCTCTATCAATGAGACTTGTGGAGTTTATTTCTCCGATAGTTTGTTTAAATAACTCACACACATATCCATTATAAGATTAACTGGAACCTGTGGTAAGAGATTGTGGGTGTAACAAGCTCACTGACCACGCTCACACCGGCCATTTAGCAGGAAGAGGGGAGGGAGAACTGTGAGCCATTTTCAGAGGCAGTTTCAAATTGTGAGATTTGCAGAGGAAAGAGGTTTCAATGGGATTTTGAGGTTCTATGTATGTCCTAGTTACCCACCAAACTATTATTAAACTATGACAAGGTATTTAAAAGAAAAAAGTGTTTGCATTCTATCACCCCTTTAAAAACTTAACTGTCAAAACTTTATATCCAACTATCTCCATTGTATAAAAATGAATTTTTAAACTCTTCAATTTGTACATTAGACCGATAAGACTGTAATGTAGTTTTAAGGTCTATGCACCTTGCTTCATGAGACTGTCACAATAGCTACTGTACCTGCTTTGTTTTTTCGTAGCAAGGGGTGTATGCAAGAGGTACACCAACATAGGCATTTAAAGGTCGGCACACCTTAAAGTCAACACTGCCCGGCACAGGTTGTCCATATGTATACCTAAATAGATGGGAGAAAAAAAAAAAAAAAGAAATTGAAAAGAAACCATTCCCTAAACTGCAACCATTTTAGATTAAGAGTAATGAGCAAAATAGCTTTTACTTACGTTGCACATACTGCAGCTTTGATTTCTTCCTGATTAATACTTACTTCATCAGATGCATTTATTTGTACGTCAAATTTAGGCAAAACTGGGGACACAATGGGATTAGCATTGTTGCTTCATTAAACATGGATTCAAATGGATGGTTAAAAACATAAATAAAAGTAACTCACCGTAATTTTTCACCTCAAATATGGTGAATAAGTTTGCCGTTGGCATTTGATCTGACCCAATCGACACAGTAACTTGGTAGGCTCCTTCACGGGCCTCAGAGTTCAAGGCGTAAGAAAGCTGCAATATCTTCCTATTGGATGTTTCATTCAGCCACTGTCCAATCCTGTTGCTGTCAGAATCCTGTGAAGTACGTGTGACAATACGAAACTTGTGAATACAGGAAAAGCGGCATTTCTTCTCCTTCCACAAGATGGCAGATAAAACTGGGCCATGATTTGGTGTAAAATTGTATGAGTAGGAAAAATGAAAACTTAAAGCATACACACTGGCAGGCTAATATCAGTGCCCAGTTACAGATCTATTGGTCTTAGTGTATAATGGGTGTTTGTACCAACAGAATTTGCTGCAAAAGTATATAAAAATTTGTCTCATTTCCTTTTTAAACCAAGTTTTATGTAGTATGACAAATCCATCTTAACTTTTGGTCCACTTACTAGCTTTTATTAGCTAGTCTTAGAGTTTGTGCAATGCAAAAAAACATAACTCCCATTTACTGATGAACATTAGAGGCTGTTCATATCTCCAGAAAATGCTCAAATTGAGCTTGAGTCAAGATTTGTCACACTTAAAGAACTTAAGAGTTCCATCAGAAAATGCTGCCTGTAAAGCAAGGTTCGTGGTGTCAAAAGTCATGCATGAATTTTTACACTTTATAATTGTTCATAAATGCCTTGTTCAAGTTGTAAAATAGGTCTCCACACAGCGTACTGTGTGTTTGTCACATTTGATATCAGAATCTGTGAAACATTCCATAAAGCTTGGGCCTGACAGCTTATAAGTCACTTCATGTTTTTAGGAGATTAACATGCTGAACTTTTAATAGCCTAATAAGTCAACTGGAGCATTTTGCTTTAAGGCATTTGTATTAGAAAACTTAAAAAAAATGTATGTAACTTTCAGTTTACTATACCCAGTATGTATAAGTGTGAATGTTACTCTTACCTCAATTTCAATTATATCGTACTGTAAAGAAAGAAAGATTTGTTAGGACAAGCTGCTTTGTATTCCTCAGTGTCTTAACGAGTTAAAGACTTGAGCTCTTACATTTATTCTGATTTACAAAGAAATACAGTTCTATTTTAATCTTTAATTTCCAATTAAATAGGATAATTGGTGACACAATGTTGCAAAATAAGAGAAACACATGTTGGAATGGATCCATCACTGGGTCAGCAACCTTCAAAGCAGCTTGGTAGGTTTACCTAAAGGGGCTGTGGTTGTACTACTGACCCAGAGCTTCACCAGGATCTCATATTCTGGTTCAATCAAAACTAAAACCTGCACCATTATCAAACCGTATCACTGATACTGTTTATGAATGAGACCTAAAGAAAGGAAAGACTGTTCAAACACTCACCAGCTGATTGACAGGTCTTAACTTGGTATCCAGTGTGATGACTCTGAATTGCACTGAGAGACATGCAGAGAGATTACATAAAGCCTTTACAGCTCTTCTACAGCAGTGTTAAACATCCTAACAGGCCAGTGACTGATCTGTTTTTGATAGTTTACTATTAGTCTTCCCTGTTGTCTGCCATAGAACTGCACAAATTGTTAGTAATCAGTGGAAAATATCCCAATATCCAAAGAAGGAAACCTCACCTTCAGCTCAGTCTGCATAATTAGTATTAACATTTAGGAATCTGGACACAGCCTTGGATTTCAATAAAGTAGTGGATAGTTTTGCGCGGAAACTGCTGTTAAGGTATAGTACTCATTTTGAGATTAGATACCTCGTTTTAAATAATATTGTCAATGTGGGACATTACTAATATGCTATCCAGAATGGGGGAGCAGGGGAAGAGTAATTTATTATTTAATTTTATTATTATTTGTACTAACATATATACACCCACTGTACAGTATATGCTAACATGGTTCTGTGAATGTCAATATATAAAAGATTTCATATTGTGGAAATACATTTTCTACACAGTGCTGCATGCACTGCAATTTGTAAAGAGGAAACTTGTCTCTACATGGCAGCATATTGTGTACTACGCCATAGCTCTTGGATTCATTCTCACAACACAAAGCAGCATAGACAGGACAACGTAACAGAAGCAAGTTGTTAAGCATGAGGGAAAAAAATAAAAATACTAGCGGCTTGAGGAAGAAATCTCACCTCAATAATACTATACACAAAGTCATGTAATCTACATAGGTAACCAAACCGAATTATAACGCAAAACAAATCAAGTTAAAAACCCATCAGCTCAAAATTACCCGTTTGTCCTGGGAGGTAGATTGGTTTATCGGTTTGGATGAATGTCATTGGTTGATAGACTTGGATCTTAACTTTTCAGACTTCTTTAGAGTAGAATGTGTCACCTCGTACCTCAACCACCAAGTTCTGCACCACTTCATCCTGCACTAAAGGAACCTGTGACAGAAAGAGATTTTATAGACACCAAGAGCCATTACATCCCATTAAAAAATATGATTTATAAATATTTAACTGTTGTAACTTGAATTGTTAAAATCAAGTATTACGACAGCAGTAGTGCTTTCCTTTACAAATCTGTTGGTGTCTGTATGTGTTATGAAATCCCATCAATGTTTTTCAACACATTTTGTGGAAATGAGCAAATCGATCAAATCAGGAAAGCTGACCTTAAATTCAGTGCAGGTATGAAATTCTTGACAGGACATCTCCTTCAGAAGGGTTGTATTCGCCTCTTGGGACATCAGAGTGACACTCATTTCCAGAGTCTCGCTGGGCTGCAGGAGACTCGCACAGAATTTGGTCTCAGCTCCAGATTCAAGAATTGCAGGAATGGCTACCATGTACTGCCTACAGCCACAGACACACATACATTACATATCTCACTGGATCAGACATGGAAATAACCCCAACCCAGAAGAATATGCAGCATAAAATCCTTTCCCATGACCAATTCATTCAACTACAGGCTATTATTATTTTTTAACTGTAGAGGTAACTTACGGTCCTGCCACTGCTTGGCCCACGCACATCTAGCTCAAGAAGACACACAGTTTCCATGTCCACATCTGAATCCCAGGACGACCCATGACTGAATGAGATGATCCTGAGTCAGCATCGGTTTAATAGTCTGATAGAGAAACCCACCCCCACAAACCTACCCCCACATCCCCTCTGATTTTAAGGTAACCCATTCAATCATTTATACTTCATGTTGTGGTGTGTAAGGCTTACTGCAATTTACAGTTTAATTAGGCAATGTTTGAAGTCCAGAAAGCTTGTCATTCCAACTGCAATAACCTAACTATGAAAGAGAGTTGTTTTTTTTGACTCTATCCGTAAAAAAAGACTTGACCTTGTGCAAGAATAAGAGTTCCCCGTGGGGAGGACATAGTTGCGAAGAGTAAATCATTAAGTTACAATGAGAATGTTACAGATGTACCGTTGCATACGGTCATTTAGCCCACTTTGGATGTAGCCTATCTTAAGCTAAACCGGGTATCATGGTCACTGTTTCACGAGCAATACAAGTCAAAGTAATACGAGACGGTTCAACGTAATAACTTAAAATTAATACAGCGCATGGCATGGAAACAAACCCAAGGACGCTTTAAACAAGTACAGGGAGGGAAAAGAAAACCGTAGGCCAACACAAACACGGACTGAAAGGAATAAAACAGCCGCTGTAAATGGAAGGGGGGACGTAATTTAACGTCGGCTACTGAAGCCTAGGCCTACAACCACATCGCGCAATCCATGTGGTGTTATAAGAATGAAATATAAATTTATACAAATTTACATGAGAGCCAATTCGGGGTGGATTTTGAGCCCCACAATCCCGTAATTGTGTCCATCCATTGAGTGGGACTCCGACTTATCCAGTCGTCAATCCCCCACTAACACAGAACGTTTAGGGGACGTTAGTTTCTGGTTCCTTAAACGTTAGTTCGAACCAGACCAAAAACAAACGTTTAGGGACGTTATAACCTCAGTTTAGGGAACTGAGGGTTATAACGTTCCCTAAACGTTCAGGGAACCAACCAACTGGACGTTCTCCTGTGGTTGCACGGTTACCTCCACACAACGTTCCCGTTTGGTTGTTTTTTGGTTGTTCTGAGTGCGGGTTTAGTTATGGTTTATTTATACCAGCTCCATTTACGTTTTTGAAGTAGGCTAGCATATAAAAGGTTAATATATATATAAAAACGGTTCGCAGTCACTTGATTTAGATTCTCTCAAAACTGATTGGTCTTATAAAATCTAAGTAATATAAACAACATAGCAAGAGAATATTTTTATGCTGATAACAATTGTTAATACTTTTGTGCTTGATTACATTTTTTTTTAAACTGTATTAGGTGAACATATTTAAAACAAGAATCTAGCAATAGAACAATTTTCACAACTAAGAAAATTCTACGGTGGCCCTGAGAGGCCACTGCACGCAACAATAAGACAACACGTGCAAATAAACCACAGCACGCACTAATAAGACAACACGTGCAAATAAGACAACACGTGCAAATAAGACAACACGTGCAAATAAACCACAGCACGCACTAATAAGACAACACGTGCAAATAAGACAACACGTGCAAATAAGACAACACGTGCAAATAAACCACAGCACGCACTAATAAGACAACACGTGCAAATAAGACAACACGTGCAAATAAACCACAGCACGCACTAATAAGACAACACGTGCAAATAAGACAACACGTGCAAATAAACCACAGCACGCAACAATAAGACAACACGTGCAAATAAACCACAGCACGCAACAATAAGACAACACGTGCAAATAAACCACAGCACGCAACAATAAGACAACACGTGCAAATAAGACAACACGCACAGGACAATTTTAACAATTTTCGCCATTTTATTCATCATTAAATTCACTTCTGAATACATTTTAGGCGAGAAATGAACTCTTTAGATTTCGAATATAGGCAGTCTTGCGAAAATCGTTGCCGAATTGACAATTTGTTTCAAAGTTTTCGGAATTGAGAAGCTCCATAAAGTGACGCGACAGCCAGCTAGCGCCTGCCGGGGCGCTAGCTCGTCGCTCAGACAGTCCTGCTCAGAGACCCCGCTCTAAGCTGGAGGTCTCTCAGACCGCTCTCGTAAATAAGAGGCATTTATTTCCCCGTTGATGGATTATTTGTTTAAGTATCACAACACATGTCCATTTTAAGAGTAACCTGTGGTTAGCTGCATTTTCGGAGTTAAACTCCACAAGCGCTTGCAGGCTTAACAACCTCGCTGGCCGGCCGTCACACACACACACACACACACACACACACACTAATTAGCATTCTCTCACTGCACTCAAAAAGCAAGTTTGTCTTTTTTGCACCACAAAATGTTTAACTTTTGAATCAAAAAGTTTTGCTGTAAGTGAAAAAAGTTTGCTTGCATGTCAAAAAGTTTTGAGTCAAAAATACTGTAGCTTAGATTAGAGTTTCTATTGGTGGGTTTGACTCGGCATGGCCATAACCACAATCAAGCACTGCATGGCTGCAGCTCTGGTAGGCGTCTAGATATCCTCACCTAAAGCTACACTTGACCTCCCCGGCTGCACTTTTTTTTTTGTAGGGTGGTAGGGGAAGACTCATCCCTGATTGGCTCGCCCTGACATTCTTACCCGGTTGCAAAAGGAGGTCGGTTTCTATAGGAGTCTATGAGAAAGTGACCCACGTCTCACTTGACTTATTACCTCAGTAAACATTTTCATAATGAGTTTATGGTCTCAATTACTAGTTTTAAGTCTTCTACAACACAGAATGATGTTCATGTTTTGAATTTGAATTTCTCGTTGATTTTAAAATCGGCGATAAAGCAGGGTAGTGTTTTAGGGGGTGGCTATATTGTGGTTGACAGTGAAAGTGTGTAACGTAATATAGAGAGTAAGGGCTCCTCCCTCACTCCTCCCTCTCGTCTAAAATCGTCACATCTGCAACCAGGATGGCTGCGCCCGTAACGGCAAACTCGACGACTCATAGCAGATCTCCATAAACCAATGGGTGACGTCAAATATGCTCTGTCCATTAATATTATACAGTCTATGGGTTACACTTGCGAGACATCTGATGATAGTATCCAATATGGTGCCCATGATTTGACAAAATCACAAATGTTTTCCTTTTGAATCAAAATGTTTTGCTTTTAAACCAAAACATTTTTCCTGTGAGTGAAAAAGGTTTGCTTGCACATCAAAATGTTTTGAGTCAAAAATAGTTTAGATTAGAGTTTCTATTGGTGGGTTTGACTGGGCATGGCCATAACCACATTCAAGCAACTGCAGCTCTGGTAGGCATCTGGTATCCTCACCTAAAGCTACACTTGACCTCCTCTGTTAGTGCTTTTCGGAGAATGTTTTATGAAGATATATATATGAAGACACATAATGTAATTGTGGTAACAGGCATCAGCGATTATTTTATGTTACGTTATATGTTAGCATTATTTGCACGTTAACTAGCTTATTAGCTTTGGAGCTAGGTACACCCAGCAAATGGGAGCCAAGTTAGCCACAGTTAGTAACGTTAAACCGACATGCACCGAAGTCAAAACGTAACTTAGACACACATAGACAAGTGCTTAAAGGTCCCATGACATGGTGCTCTTTGGATGCTTTTATATAGACCTTAGTGGTCCCCTAATACTGTATCTGAAGTCTCTTTCCCGAAATTCAGCCTTGGTGCAGAATTACAGCCACTAGAGCCAGTCCCACAATGAGCTTTCCTTAGGATGTGCCATTTCTGTGTCTGTAGCTATTGAGGAGGAGAGAGGGCGGGGCAAGGTGGAGGGTGGGGGTGTGGCCTTGACCAACTGCCACTTTGCTCGTTTGAAAGCCATGATGTCTCTCTAATGGGTGGGCCAAATTCTCTTTGCGGGCAAAGCAGAGAAAGGGGAGGTAACCTTGCTCCTTATGACCTCATAAGGAGCAAGATTCCAGATTGGCCCATCTGAGCTTTCATTTTCTCAAAGGCAGAGCAGGATACCCAGGGCTCGGTTTACACCTATCACCATTTCTAGCCACTAGGGGTCCATAGGCAGGCTGGGGGAACGCATATTAATGTTAAAAAAACTCATAAAGTGAAATTGTCATGCCATGGGACCTTTAAATGTAGCATGGTAATACTGTTGAACAAAAGGTATTTGTGTGAGGTTGGAAAATAAAGGTTAACCACGTTAATTCCCCAACCAATAGAATGCCAGGTGTAGAGGTGTAAAGTTAAGTCCACAATTACAAGGGTCAGTAACATGAGCAAATTAAGCATAGAATATGATGCTATATAGCCTAGCTTGATGTTGTAAATGAATAGTTTTTCTTTACAAAGCACTGTGCAGCTATGATGCAGCAGCTGAACAGTGGTCGAGCCGTTCAGCCCTACCTGAAAGAAAAGAAAGTAAAAATGTCTTGATCTGTTATTATAATTGTAGATTGTTGAAGGGCATAAAATAGATGTGGTAATAAAGTACTATAGCAGACAGACCAATAATGGCTGATGAAACACTCAAGAAACAACTTTTACTAATTATTCAACACATCAACCATAGTACACCACCAATTGTTGATGATTTGAGGCAGCTATAAGTCACGTTTCATGTGTGATCAATACATTGTCCAAGAGACAGCCAAATGTGCATTAACCTAAGTCTGTTTAGGTGAGATACCAAGGGTGACCTTTACCCTTTAACTTTTACTGAATGCAAACTGTGTAAACCACAGAAGTACAGTAGCATATATCTGTAAATCTTAACCTTTCCTCAACTTAAACAGCTGCATTAAAATAATTAAATGTCATCTACCTATATACCTGCCCAAAACTTTTTTCAAAGAATTGGATAAGATTATTTCACATTTTATTTGGGCAGGAAAGACTCCAAGGGCAAAGTACTCAATTTTGCAAAGAACCAAGGATGAGAGTGGCCTTGATCTGCCAGATTTCAGGGCATACTATTGGGCAGCCAATATTAAAAAAATCTATACCTGGTACAACTCCCCCAGCACAGACTGTTGTCAGATGGAAGCCTACTCGTGCAACTCCATCTCTTTATCAGCTTTAATATGTGCCCCTCTAAATGCACACCCTACTAAAGTCACCTCCAACCCAATTGTCTTGACTACTATAACAATCCTGAAACAGTTTGAACGGCACTTCAAAATCACCTCTCTTTCGCCACTAATGCCCTTCTGTGAAAACCATTTATTTTCACCCGCGGCACTTGACTCAACTTACACTCTGTGAAAAGAGAATGGGCTGGTGAAGTTTGATCAACTCTTTGATAAGGACATTTTTATCTCCTTTGAGAACTTCCAAACTAAATTTGCCCTTCCACAAGCTCATTTATTTAGATATTTTGAGACTTTGTTCGTTGTAATTTCCCCAACTTCCCCCACAAACCACCTCTCATCGATGTAATTCTTTCTCTTCCTGTGGTCCGTGGATTCATTTCAATTGTGGCGAAATTAATCTTGTCATCATTATCATCCCCACTGGCAACTAGGAATTCATGGGAAAAGGAGCTAGGTCGTACCTTGTCAGACAAATGGTGGCAAAGGGCCCTTGACGGGGTTAACTCCACCTCATCTTGTGCCAGTCTGACATTAATTCAGTTCAAGGTCCTGCACAGGGTACATCTTCCAAAGCTAAACTTAATAAACTTTGTAATACAAGTGATACATGTGACAGATGTTCTCTGTCATCAGCCAGTCATACACACGTTTTTTTTCCTGTCCGAGATTAAGCTCACTCTGGTCCTCTTTCTACAATACTTTTTCAAAATCTTTAAACAAACCGGTGCTTTGGAGTCCTTTAACCTCCATTTTTGTTGTGCCTGAAGAATTCACACACTTCACCAACAGGTAAAGCAACTCTATCGCTTTCCCATCTCTGGTGGCCCGCAGACGTATTTTACTTAATTGGAAGGATAAGAATCTTCCCTCCCCTAACTCTTGGCTAAAGGATCTAATGTCATTTCTACACTTAGAAAAAATCAATACAGTATTAGGGGGTGCTCCGACAAATTTTATAAAACTTGGAATCCCATTCTGTCTTTCGTCAATTCCATTCCCTCCCTAGATGATTAAGATAGATGGTTCTAATTAAGGTAAACTGATGTAACTTTTTATTTAAATTTTATTTCAATCAGGATTATGAAAGAGGTAAGAGCCAGTAATTGTCTTTGGTACAATGATATGGTGATTGAACTCCAGGCACAACATGTACGAATTATTATAGTTAATTTTTTGAAAAAAAAAAATTCCCCAAGCACTGAATCCCTCCTCTAAATGTCCCTTTTTACTTTTTGTTATTTTTGTTGGTTTAGTTACTGTTCACCACTACGGTTTTTCTTTTGGGTGTGGGGGCTGGGGGTGAAATGTATCCTTACTGATTGAACATATATTGTGTCTTGATAACCCAATAAAGATATGTATTTGTAAGAGCGGCAGGGGGATAAAAATATGGACGGGGACCGAAAACGCCACCTAGGTTTTGGACTGAGGCCTAGGACCTCTTAAAACTACAAAGATTCCAATTTAAGATAAAAGATTAAACAGGTCCTTTATATCCGGTGAGAGCAGTTAAAACCGTGTTTAAAACAGTGAGTAAAAACCTGAGGAGTAACAACTTTATTATATAATTTATTATTATAATTCCTCCTTAAAAGAATTTAAAAGCAAAAGCACAACCAACTAAAATCAAGCTAAAAATGGAGTAGGAGGTTAAAATGACAGTCCACAGGTCTCCGCTGGCAACCAGCTTCTTGTCGCTTGGCTCCTCTCCTCGGGCATAGCCTGCAAAGGAGAACTCTAGGCCAGTCAAACGTCCTTTAAACAACCACAGCTTTGTACACTACACACTACACACTACAACAAACACCGGTCTTAAAAGAGACTTACGCGGAAGGGAGAAGTTTCACCTTCTACCACTGTTGCCGCTAGCGATCGGTGTTTGAGTCTTCCTCGGTGTACTCTCACTGGAATCCCGGTCTCTGTGTCTCTGTGTCTCTGTGTCTGGTCCTCTCTGTCTGCTCCTCTGCCTGTTCCGTTCCGTCTGTCTAGAAGACTAGAAGTCTAGAAGACGAACTCAGATCAGTTAGTGGCCTATGTAAATTTTGGGGTGTTACAAAGATAGAAGGTAGAGCCAAATGAGAAGGAATTGAGAAGTTGACGTCAACTTTTAGCTTTGTTGAGATTCGCCCGTTTTCAGCAGCAGTTTCAAATTGTGAGATTTGCAGAGGAAAGAGGTGTCAATGGGATTTAGAGGTTCTATGTATGTCCTAGTTACCCTCCAAACTGTCATTTTTAAACTATGACAGGGTAAAATCGATTTTGCATTCTATCACTCTTTTAAATCCTAATTACTTAAGTTATACCAACATTTAAAAACACACACCACACATTTCAAAATAAAAGCATGCAATATAAAAGATAAAAACACAGCAAATACTAAAAACACAGCAAATCCAAAGTAAAAGCATGCTTAAAGATATATTTCAGCTGGAAAGCTGAATATATCTTTAAATTGGGTTACTTATGTAGTAGAAATGTGAATTTTTTTTAAATTTGTGCCTTCTAGGCCGAGAAAAGCCAGAAAATGTGTTTTGGTCTTATATGGATGAAAAACACCAAATCCCAGAATGCACCTGCTTCGTTGCTTTGAGTCCACTCCCAAGCCATGCCTACCGCTTGACAGACCGACAGAGGCATTCAACTCAACTCAAGCGTGTTTTATTGTCATTTCAACCATATACACGAAACAACGTTTCATCGTGATTCAAGTGGTGTTACACATTTAATATAAAAACGACATTATATAAAAACGACATACGAAACGAGCATAAACACAGCCGTGAATTAGCGTGCAATGTAGAAAGGTCGGCATTTAACAGTCAGAAACTCCACCAGCAGTTAGCAGTTAAATGGATAGAAATCACCACATTTCTGCACCACTCGGTGTTAACACAGCCCACCTCTTTTACCTGGCGACAGAGCATCTCTAGCTCGGAGGGCTAGCAGGCCTGGTAGCTGGACAGTCCGGTACACTATTCAGGCAGGTTTCCACAACAACAAAAACACAGCAGTCTCTGAACTCACGTTGGGAGTTTCGTTGAAGTTGGATGTAGTCCAGCTTGTGGTCTAAATGAGCGGACACTTGCAAGCAGGATCCGTAAAGTTCAGCTAACGCATACTAGCATTGGTGTAGCTAACCACGGAGTATAAACACAGCCGTGAATATGCGTGGAATGTCGAATGGTCGGCATTTAACAGTCACAAGCTCCACCAGCAGTTAGCAGTAGCTAGTTGGATTTTATTTCTACACCAGTCCGTTTAACACAGCCCACCTCCACGGGCCGGCGAGAGCAGCCTGGTAGCTGGATAGTCCCGGTTCCGGTACACTGTTGTTCAGGCATGTTTCCACAAAAACAAAAACACAGCAGTCACTGAACTCACGTTGGGATTTTCGTTGAAGGAGGATGTAGTCCAGCTTGTTTTATAATGAGCAGACACTTGCAAGCAGGATGGCTGGGACAGGTGGACAGCTAGCGTTAGCTTTCCACCTAGCCGATGAGGATGTCCCTAGCCGGCTAGCGGCATTGAGCGACACCGCAGGTCTCCGTGCAGGCTAAGCTCATGTTGTGTGCCTAGTATTGCGTCTGTAATAACGTTTCCTCCATATTCTCCGATCTGTACCGATGTATCCCGGTGGTACACACGTCCGGTAGTTTGAATGCAGATAATTGTTGTAAATGTTTTCTGCTGAAAACCGAGAGCCTGTTTAGCGAAGGTTCAAGATGGCTGACAGTCGTTTTCATTCGGAATACCTCGGCCAGACTCGGCAGTCCAACCCCCTGTGGGCGTGTTGAAAACATACGGAAGTAGATCCTAATACTGGCTGTAGTCCTTGCCACTGGCCCAAAAATCTTCCGATGACGCAAAAATCGTCATTTTACGTCATCGTAAGATTTTTTCCAGGCCCCAAATGCGGAGATCTCTCGTCTCAGGGGGACATGAGGGAGGGAAGCACGGTCATTCAGAAATACTAATGGGTTTCTACTGATACAAAGCTGAATGCTAAATCGGTGAAGTATCCCTTTAAACAGAAAAGGTTAAACACAACACAAGGTTGCTCAAAATGGCAAAACATAAAAGGGCATTTCACTCAACCCCAAACTTATATTTTGAATACAAAATGTAAAAATAGGCTTCCACAGAACTGATGCCTGCCTTTATGTGGCCCCCGGTTGTTGGGGTGCAGAAATCTGGGCACATAGCCTGTGCATGATGTGGGCTCCACTTCTCTCCTGGAACTGTTGAACTGGAGCAGGGGTGGCAGGATCCTCAGGCTGGATCTCTGGCTCTTCCAGGACATCCCTATAGTTCAGGCACACATTGTGGAGGACTGCACAGGCCAGGATGATCTCTGAACAAAATGCAGGCTTATCCTCCAGTGCCTTGAACAAGGTACTCCGCCACCGTGCCTTCATCACTCTGAAGGTCCTCTCAATAATCGACTGGGCCCTGCCATGTCGCACATTAAAGCACTCCTGCATCCTCCCTTGTATGCCTCACAACTTACATGGATATGGGGAAGATGTTTTCCAACAGCGGGACGTACCACAGTCGGTTAACTGAGATAACTCATTATGTTGTGAGCAGTAGGCCTACGTGTGCTGTTGGCAAAATTGTGTCCTGTCTGACCTGGGCTGGCAAATGGTCACGTTAAAAAGCGTGTGAATACACGAGCACAAAGTTTCCCGGTTTTAGTTCTGGGAAATCTGGTCACCGTAGTGTATGTGTAGAGCTAATGGGTTCCACACCCCCAGAATGTTATCATGTTCAAACTTGTAGTTTTCAGCCCCCAACTTGACTTACGCAAGGTTTTTTTTTTTTTTTTTTTCCATATGCAGTAGTACTCTCCAAAAAAACAGACTTGTTGAGATTTGTAAAATTGTAAAGCTCCCCTTTAATACATTTTACAGAGTCTCTTACTAAATATCCTGCTCTGGATATGTTTGCTCCTTTTTGAATAACTGCTTTTTCAACTGCAACTTGAACAGAAAACATTTTGCCATGAACCATATAAACATATTCCACTATGTACTTTATCACATGACAGAACCTCACAGCAGACCGGGCATGTTGCATTACTCATTCTTTGTCATTTTCTTTTAAATTTCCCAGGTCTTTTCAAGAGGAGCCATTGTTTTACAAGGAGTTGAACGGGTCGAAGTCGAAGATAAATTGGGTGAGCAAAGTGACTTGTCTTAAAAGTATCCTTTGAATTAGCATGGCTAATCTATTGATCTATGGAGTCATGTGATTGTTGTTTCAGTGAATGAGGGCGAGGTGTCCTTTAAGCTGACAGTGTCTCCAGACATGGCACCAGACGTCCAGGTTGTGGCTTACGCCATCCTCCCCAGTGAGACTGTGATCGCCAACAGCGCTGACTTCTCTACTGAGCAATGCTTCAGTCACAAGGTCAGCCTGAGAAGAACTGAGACATGTGGCAAAGGCTGTTCTTGTCAGATTTTAGGTGCAGAATCAAGTGTTTGTTAGTTGTTACAAAACATCAACACCAAATGTAGCTTTTCTTTTTAAAAAGGCGGTTATCTATAAGACATTTTTTTTGGAGAAATTTTTAAGTATCCCACTGAAATGAATTGCATTAACCTCCTACATGTTGGGGCCATATCTATTTTCTGTCATGACGGACAACCTTTTGACTATTGCATGGGTAGGGTGGTATAATCCATATGCAGTCTTGGCTAGTTATACTAACTCAAGATTATTTATGCATTAAGAATTTCCCTTGTCTGATATGGTGTGCAAATCAGTGTAAAGTTCAGTCAGCCAATTTAGGTGGCATGGATTATTTATGTAAATGTTTAATAAATGCAGCATTGATTTTTGGCCTCTAGGCTGACTGTCACTCCTCGAAAGGAAGCACCAACCTTAGCAGAGCAGTGAATGCGGACTGACAACAATATCAGAGCCCCCAAATCACACTAGATACATTATGAGCAATTAAGCGTTGGCAGGACCAACTGCCATGTGGTCATTCCACTGGCAGAAAAATGCTTCTAGTGAAATCGCTGTGGGCAATTTGTGCCCCATAGGCTGAGTCCTTGGTAGTGGACCGGGTTAAGTCTGACCTGTGGCCCTTTGCTGCATGTCGTCGCCTCTGTCGCTCCCAATATACTATCACTATTGAATCCAATTTTTTAAAAACTATCTTAAAAATCAATCTGGTCTCATCTACTACTAAAGTCCAGATGGTGCAATGTGTCTTTTCCGATTGTGTCAGGTGTCTCTGGAGTTTTCTCTGTCCTCGGCTGTCCCAGGAGAGGAGACCATCATGCAGGTTACCGCCCAGCCAGAATCTCTGTGTGGTGTGAGCGCTGTTGACCAGAGCGTCCTCATCAAGGAGCCAGGGAAGACTCTGATTGCAGACAAGGTAACTACTGGAATCAACTAAAACTATATGCATACATAACTTGTTACCTCTGTATAATCTTTTGCAAATCTATCAACCTCCATTTTTACTTTAACAACTTGTCCCATGGTTAATCTTTCTTCCTTTTCTCCCTCTACCAGTTATACATTGTTATCAACCGTGCAATGCAGCTCAATGCTGATTTTGTTGATACCCAGTTGTAAGCATGCTGTTATGAAAATGCTATAGTATAAGGTTATGATTCCATATGTGAGGTGTAGCCCTCTGTAAGTCTGCCTCATGGATAAAGGCAATGGTTTGTGTCGTGCTTCCAAGGTGCACTCCCAGGTGAGGACTTCTTCTCTGAAATAGATAGCAATAACTTCACAGACACAGATATGTATTAATACAATAAGCTTCTATAGAAGGAGAGCATCACTCCGTAAGCAGACTCCGCAGTCTGCTTCTCACCAGTGAGCTCTGACTCTCTTCCTCTTTTGCCTGTCTTTTATTGAAGTTTAACAAGGGCAGTTACATATCACACACGAACATCTGTCTCTACAAAGTGGGCTGTTGCTTTTGATGGATTGTGACTGAGCCAGGTCTTGGTGTCCTCCGTCCTTGCTTACTGCATCCCACAGAGGAACATGTCCTCCTTTGCACGATGCAGGCCACCTGTGTGCAGCCTTGGCTCTGTTCTTGTGCAGCATACTTTTAGCTCGTTAAGTCTAGGCAGCTTGCTGTAATAATTAGGCAGTATATTATAGGAACATAAGTCATTTGGTCAGCAAAGCGTGTGTATCTATATCCCACAATTCCCCCTTTTGAACTCTACTAGAGTTCAACATACCAAAAGAGAAGAGAGGTCAGAGAACGAGATATTCCAAAAACAAAAATAGAGTCAGAACATGGCGAGTGCTAGGTAAAGGCACTTCTAGGTAAAAATCACTTCTAGATAAATTGTAAAACACTTCAGTAGAAAATGTAAAAGATGGTAAAAAATGTAGAAAATGGAAAAACACTTCTAATATTAAGAGCATACTTCTGTTAACTTTTTATGAAATAAAAAGTTCCCACACCCCCTTTTGGACTCACCTAAGTGAGTCCACAACATATTATTTACAATTACAAGGCACTTAAGTTCTTCTAGGGTAACACCTAGGTGGGGCAGTTTTGGCGGGGGAGTTCAAAATCATACCAGAAAATGAAAGTAACAATGGGGACGCTATGTACCCCTAAGATCACCTTACAACACATCTAGCAAGCTTATTTCTTCCCTGGCAAGTCTCTTCCCATACAAGTTACTTATAACAGCACCGCTTTATAAGTTGGTTTTAACCCTCAGCTCAGACTCAAACCAGACAACTCCTGCAATTTGCACACAATGAAAAATGGTTAATGGAAACGGCGGCGGTCGGAGGGGCGTGTGTTAAAGAAAACACGCCCAATAAGTTGGGTTCAACGGTGGATGGTAGCTTGGCACGCTACATGTAGCGCTTATTTCACCTTTCTCCCTGGTGATTCTCTTCTTCAGGTCACAGGGGTGGACTACCCTGGACCTCGTTGGACACTGGAGAGGATTATTCTGCCTCTTTTTCCCTAGTGTCTGGCGGAGAGCCCTCCGCGCTGGCAGCCAGATCTCTGGCTACTTCCTTGGTGGAGCGGCCTGGCTCCTGGGCTGCAGCACACTGGCTCCAGTGGTACCACTGTTTACCTTTTCCCTCGAGCTGTACTGCGTGGGATGTTCTCGCCGTCACTCTGAAGGGCCCCTGCCAGCGAGGTTCAGACCACTTCCTCTTGATTGCTTTCAGGAGCACCCACTCAGCGTCTGGAGGAGTTTTGGTTTCTGCGTCTGGGTGTGCTGCGGTCACCTGTTTAGAAAACAAGGAGACTGTGCCCTGTAGCTGGCGGAAAAAAGCTTTGTGAGAAATGGTTACAGGTGAAGGCTCAGTAAATGGAAGCTGAGACCAGGGCCCCGGGAAACACCTCCCTGTTTGTAGCTCATATGGTGAGAGGCCTGTCCTACTGTTTACTGACATTCTTATCGTCATGAAAGCCAGGGGGAGGGCTTGCAGCCAATTCATCCCTGTTTGGGTGCATATTTTAGACATTTTGTTTTTTAAGGTCAGGTTCATCCTTTCTACCTTGCCTTGAGATTCAGGGTGGTATACGGAGCCAAATTTATGCTTTAGCCCCAACATGAGTTCCACCTTTTGCAAATCTTTGTTTTCGAAATGGGAACCATTATCTGACTTTATCCTTTCAGGGAACCCATGCTGGGGAATGTATTGGTTGATTAGAAATTTAATTACGGTCTGAGTGTCTTCATTTTTTGCGGGCATGGCCTCTGGCCATCCAGTGTAGGAATCCACACACACCAGCAAATACCTGCAACCCTGTACCCTGTCCGTCATGTCAGTGTAGTCAATCACAATCTCTTTCCCTGCCACTGTCTCAAGGGGGTACTGTCCCCCGTCTGGTTTCACTGTAGGCTTAGGGTTGAATGCTTGGCATTGGGGACAGGTCTTGGTTACCTGCTCTACCATTGGTTTCATGAATGGATGCCACCAATGTTGTAGGTTTCTCAACATCTGACTGACCCCTACATGTCCCACCCCATGAGCTTCTTCTAGGGCCGTCTCCCGTACCCCTGGTGGCAGAATAGGTCTACCATCCGGGCCCCGCCACAACCCCTCACTTTGCATAGCTCCCCTGCTTTTCCAAACTGTTTTTTCTTGGGGGGAAGCTCGTTCTTGTAACTCAATGATTGCTTCTTTGCTAAGCTCGGCCCTGGTTTCTAGGTCTGCAGTCATCATTAGATGGTGTGCCAAATATCCTGCTGCGGTTTTTGCGGCGCTGTCTGCTGCTTCATTTCCCTTACTCACTCTATCTTGAGTATTGCTGTGGCCCTTACATTTGACTATAGCTACCTTGGCTGGTAGGAGAATAGCTTTTGCTAATCTTTTCATTTCTTCCTCATGTTTAATAGGTTTTCCTCCTGCTGTCAAAAACCCTGCTCTCTGCCACTGTGGTAATTCGAGGTGAGCTGCTCCTGTTGCATAGGCTGAGTCAGAGTATACAGTTACTGCTTGATTTTTTCCTAGCTCTAAGGCTCTGATGAGTGCTTCCACTTCTGCTTTCTGTGCTGACTGCGCACCTTGCATCCTTTCTGCTTCTAATGTTACCACTTCCCCTCCTGTGTCTTCAACCACTGCATATGCTGCTTTCAGTCCCTCAGTCTCATGTCTAAAACAACACCCATCTGTGAATAGCACTCTTCCTTCCCCTAGTGGTTGTGCAGCTAAGTCTGGTCTGACTTTTTCCACTTTTCTTGTCCTGTCCTCACACTCATGTGGTTCCCCCTCCCCCATCTGGTCTGCCATGTTAATGCCTTCATGTGTAAAGGTCAGGTTTGGGGCCTGCAAAACTTTGCTGATTCGCCTTTGTCTGGTTGGTGTGAGTGAAAACATGGCTGAGTTAACAAAGGACACTATGCTGTGGGAGGTCAACACTATCAGGGGGTGTCCCATAACTATGTGTGATGATTTCTGAATGCATTTTGCCACCCCTGCAGCATGTTGTGTGCAGGCGGGCTGGCGTTTTTCAATTTGTTCAAATGGGATGCTCATGTAGTTCAACACTACTCTGTCACCCCCTTTTTTCTGAAACAAAACCCCATTAGTTGCTTGTTTTGTTTCAGAAACATCCAAGTGGAAGGGCAGGGAGTAGTTTGGGCAGGCCAGATTTGCTGCTGCAGCAAGGGATTGTTTAAGTTTAATAAATGCCTCATTGCCTTCAAATGTCCAGTCTAAGGCTGAGGACAAATTGCGCATGCCCTGTTGGCGTACATACGCCCGGAGGGGATCTGTAAGGTCGACATAGCCTGGAACATAGGATTTGCTGTAGCCTGTCAAGCCCAAAAATGTCAACATGTCTTTTACAGTACATGGTTTCCGTGGGCCAAAATGACTGATCTGTGTGCAGGGGAAACACCTACACCACTGCCTGAAAGGATTCTGCCCAGAAAGGTAACTTCTCTTCTACAGACTTGTATTTTCTTCCTGCTTACTTTGTAACCCTCCCTAGCCAGGGTGGTCAAAACATCTTTGGTAGCCTGCAGACAGGCAATTGCGGTGGGTGCAGCTATCAGAAGATCATCTACATATTGTACCAGAACGGTGTCAGGTGGTAGGGTACAATCTGTCAGTGAGTTTTTCAGAACTTTGTTAAACAGGCCTGGGGAGAGGTTAAACCCTTGTGGTAGGCGTGTGTATCGCATGGGGCGACCCATGTATGTGAATGAGAAAATATCTCGCAGATGTTCGCAGAGGGAGGCAGAAAAATGCATTTGAGAGATCTAACACTGTGTACCAGTGGTGTTGCGGTCCTTGTCAGCGAGAGCAACATGTGGGTTAGGTACAGTGAGAGTGGTGTCTACAATGAGATCATTTATGGCGCGCAGGTCATGAACCATCCTATATTTACCTGTTTCTGCTTTCAAAACTGGGAGGATAGGTGTGTTCCACTGGGAACGAGAGGGGTTCTAACACCCCTGCCTCAATCAATCCTGTGACTGTATCTGAAATGCCTAGCTGCTTTTCCCTAGAGCATGAGTATTGTGGTATCCATACAGGCGGAGATGGCCTAGGCGAAAGGTCGGGGGGCACAATGCACTAAACCTACATCAGTCGGTGTTTGTGACCAGAGAGTGGTGGGAAGACCATCTAACATGGCTTTAGCATCTTGATGGTCAGTCCTTTCCCTACCATGGTGCCTAGCAATTAAGTCATGTTGGAGAAAAGCTGTGTCTCGACCCTCACAGAGAATGCGGAAGGTTTTGGTGGAGGGAGAGTATTGAACCTTGGGGAGAGGAGTGAGTGTCCAGTCGGTGGCAGTCAGGGCTGTCTTGACCATCGGACCTAATGATTTGGCCTCATACCCTGGGTGCAGTGCAAGTGAAACATGTGGGGCAGATTCCTCAGTCATAACAAACCATGGCGACTGTTCAGGAGTTAGCTGGACCGAGGCGGCTACGCCCTCTGGTCCCACAAAGATGTTTTGGGTGAAGATCTCCCATCTGGTGTCCGCTATCGTGTCAAAAGCGTCTTGATAACAGAGATCAGAGTGGACATCATAATTTAGGGTGACATGTGAGGGATCTGGGGGAGGGACAAAGGGTGCAACTTGCGAGATCCAGGGCTTCCAGAGGAAGAACTGTTTCAGGATGCCCCCGGAGCCCGGGCCTTCTGGAGACAACATAGCCCAGTAAATGTCAGCGTAGGAGTCAGAGGTGGGGGAAAGGATGTATTGTCCGTGGCCCTGGTTTCCTTCAGAACAGGTCATTTGACGGCCGTCAGGGAAAGTCAGTAATATTCCATCAGCACAACACAGGATAGACACGCCCAGTTTTATGAGGAGATCTCTGCCAAGGAGGTTCATAGGAACCGTGGGAGAAACAACATATGGATGGAGGACGCATTGGTTCCCTATAGCTGTATGCAGTGGTTTTGTTATTGGCAGTTTTGCTTTTCCCCAGAGAAACCCACCCCGTAATGTGACTTGGTGAAATGTGTTGTGATGGACAATGTCTGATTGTTGAGCAAGTAGCTCCTGTGTCAACTAAGAAGGGCTGAACAGTTCCTTCTACTCTCATGGACACCATGGGATCTGCCGTGGTCCCTGGGTCCTGTTGCTCTGCTGGGGAGTGTCATTGTGGCAACTGCTGGCCTGGTTCCCAGCCAGTCCAGTTCCATTCAGCCATCTGCAGTTGCGCTTTGGGGGGACCTGGCGGTGGTCCCTGCGGTGGCTGGTATGGACCCCTTTGCTGGTAACCCCTTCCCCTTGGTGACTGACCCCCATTTAGCGGACACTCCTGAGACCAGTGTCCCAGTTGGCCACAGACAAAGCAGGCTCCCGGAGCTTCTCCCCGGGCGGCCGGCCCCGCCCCCTCCCTGGTCTCCCTCCTCCTCTCCCATAACCCCTCCCACTATTTTGTTGCCATTGGGGAGGACCCGGCCTATAGGGTGGGGGTTGGGCATAGGATTGTGGTTGTGTGTGTGGAGGGGAATGGGGAAAAGGTCAGGAGTGGGGGGCCCTGCAGTTAAAGCCATGAGTCTCTGTAATTGCCACTCATCAGTTGGTTGCCTAATCTTCCCCCTGTGGGTTTGGTCCGCTCGCCATAACGGGGCTGAGGGGACACATCTGCCAAGCCCTGTAACTTCCACTGCTCCTTCCTTAACATCAAACACTGGGTACAACCCTGTAGTGGGCTGAGGTGGTGAGTAGCGATGGAGGTTTATGTGGTTGTGTATGACCTGTATTATCAACCATTAGATGCCTCACTCCCTGCCAAAATAGCGCCCATAGTGCCCACTTCTTCCTATCTTGACTTGCTTTATCTCTCCTATCCTTGGCTTCTCCCTTTTTTAGCCAACTGCCTGTTTTCACATCTTTCTGTGCTTCTTCCTGATCCTGACCTGCTCTCTTTTCCTGTCTCCAAAATGCTGCCAACAGTGGATCTGTGCATTTAGCAATTTCCCCCTGATCGGTCAGTATCTGATTAACATCTTTCCTCATTTGTATCATCATATCCTCTGCCTCCTTCCCTGTCCCATAGGCCGCTTTCACTGCTTTTTCCATTACTTCTAACTGCTCCCCAACTGGCTTATATGGTCCTTTAATTCCCCAACCCCCGTCATCTATTTCTCTATCAAATTCTCCGTCCATTTCCTTAACTAGTAACACTGGTCTTTATGAGATTGCCAGAATATGCTTATTAATTTTGCCAGAAATATTTATCCAAAACTGCCACACACTCAATACTTCTAAATTGCCACACAGAAATCCCTCGATCTAAATATCCACAATTTACTTCAACAGTCCACTGCTTTATGTTAACACCGTCAGGTTTCAGGCAGTGCTGCTGCTTCAATTGCTTCTATTTAGCATTCATACACATTGGTCATTCATGCATTACCCTTAATTTGGATGAGTCAATTTTTCATTTCATTTTTTTTTTTTTTTATAAAACCTTGATTGTGGCCAGTTGAGATTTATGGGACACTATGTCCCTGGTTCTCAACCCTTAAACAGGAAAGTAATATTCCTATTTGACACCAAAATCAAGTTTCCCTATGATTTTGGCCAGCTGAGATCTATGGCTCGCTATACCCTGGTTCTCAGCCTTTGGACAATCGAACTAGCTCAATTGTCTGACACCAAAACCAACAAGTCATGTGAACATTGGATTATTTTGTCATATCACCTAAATAGTGTGAAATGGTTCAATAATACAATCGTTCACCAGTCATACCTAGGAGACTTCAACTCCTTTTGGGACTTACCTCTACTGTGGAGGACTTACCCCAGGGGACTTACCTCTACTATGGAGGACTTACCCCGGGGGACTTACCTCTACTATGGAGGACTTACCCCGGGGGACTTACCTCTACTATGGAGGACTTACCCCGGGGGACTTACCTCTACTATGGAGGACTTACCCCTACAATTACCTGGGACTTACCTCTACTATGGAGGACTTACCCTTATTAACCTTAACTTAACCTTTTTGTTTTTAAGATGTCTCAATTCTCGGGTGTTTCAACCCAGCCAAAACCGCTCCTCGTCAGGACACGGGTGGAGTTGCCAAACTCAGACTTTCACAAATATTTCCTCATATTTGTTCCATAAACCATACCATATTTCCTGTACCTTTATAAAAATGGAAGTTGTCACTATGTATTTAATTAATTAATTTTAGCGGTCTGTGGGTTACTAAGACGTTGAACACCCTTGATTTAGAATAGTCAATGCAGAATAATGGTCTGCTTACCTTATTTATGGCGCCAGATGTTCAACGCGAACCTTTCACCCTTGGACCGAACTTTTCCAACCAATTTGAAGAATCCTCTTTTTGTTTTTATCCCGGACGAGCCCCCAATTGTCGTGCTTCCAAGGTGCACTCCCAGGTGAGGACTTCTTCTCTGAAATAGATAGCAATAACTTCACAGACACAGATATGTATTAATACAATAGGCTTCTATAGAAGGAGAGCATCACTCCGTAAGCAGACTCCGCAGTCTGCTTCTCACCAGTGAGCTCTGACTCTCTTCCTCTTTTGCCTGTCTTTTATTGAAGTTTAACAAGGGCAGTTACATATCACACACGAACATCTGTCTCTACAAAGTGGGCTGTTGCTTTTGATGGATTGTGACTGAGCCAGGTCTTGGTGTCCTCCGTCCTTGCTTACTGCATCCCACAGAGGAACATGTCCTCCTTTGCACGATGCAGGCCACCTGTGTGCAGCCTTGGCTCTGTTCTTGTGCAGCATACTTTTAGCTCGTTAAGTCTAGGCAGCTTGCTGTAATAATTAGGCAGTATATTATAGGAACATAAGTCATTTGGTCAGCAAAGCGTGTGTATCTATATCCCACATTTGACATATATACTTTACATCCATGTTTCAAGATATAAGTAGGGAATGGCCCTGCCTAATTTCCAATACTATAACTGGACTGCTAAAATCCGCTTTTTAGGGTTTTGGGGGCATTTTCACCTTGACGACTCAGCCCCAGTCTGGGTAACAATGGAGTCCAGTGCTATTAGCCCACTGTCTGTGTCCTCTTAGGCTCTGCACTCTCGTCTGCTATTCCCAACAGTAATCCTGTGGTTAAGCATTCCCTTCGAATCTGGACCCAATAAAGACAGTTTGTTTTTTTCCAGATTTTTACAAATTAGGCATATACAGAAGTTAATTACCTAATAAACCCCCAGCCAATCCTGTTTGTCTGTTAACCCCACATTAAAAGGCACAATTTCAGTCTTTTATAACCTTATTTCAAATTTGCATAGTCCCACATTAACAGCTAGATGAACCATGGAACAGGATCTAGGCTCTGCCTTCACAGATCACATATGGGATTCAGTCCTGGATCAGATGCACTCTACCTCCATGTGTGCGGTCATGCTCTTGCACAATTTAAAGTAGGGATCTGAGGATACATTTTACAGAATATGGTGCCCCTTGACATGTTTTGAGAAACAAACCAATTTCAGAATATCTATAGATATAGAGAGAAGTTTCCCTAATTAGTACTTTAATACTTGACCTAATACTTACTTAGGTCTAATAATGTAAGGTCTAATTACTTGGCTTATTGCAAAACGTTAGTGTTGGCAATATGAAACTGTGAAAAACAGTTAAAATGAAACACATTTGGCCTTGTTTTGTCAACTGCAAAACCACTTTTCATTTTGACTTTAACTCAAAGATAATTTTCCTCTTTTTCCACATTCCGTGACCTGCTGATCCCAGGTTCCCCTGGTTTTATGCTTAGTTTGGACCGGTCCATGTTCCAGTTTTGAGGGAGCCAATTAATCTAAACAGATTTCTTGGAGAAGACCTGTGATATACAGTAGCATCAACTTATCCAGCAAACAAATCAAAATCATTCCATTGAAGTTGTAATTCTGGTCACCTGGATAGCTTTAAGTCTAATTTTAGTTAGAACTGAGCTAAAAGTGAATATTGCATTATGCTAATGTTGCCTGCGTCTGCTTGTGTGAATAGGGAATTGTTTGCCAACATGTTCATAAACTAATCGTGTCAGTCTTGTGTTGGCAGCACATTTTCAAGCTGCAACTGAAGAAAAATAAGTCACTTTAAGATTAACAGGCTTCTCAAAATACTTGAGCTGGATTGTATGTGGCTGTAGGTTAAGATGTATGGACTAAGACTTTACCATTTGGTAAAATAGTCTGTTACCTGCAGCACAGGGGTCCTTTGTTTGTATTATAAAATATAAATACATTTGCTAAACTTTGATGTCCAACTGCTTTAGGAGATGAGATTTGTAGATTCTCCAAGAGTCTGAGAGAGTTTAGATGTTATCTAAAGAACACTTTTTGCTTTTGTGACCGCATTTCCACACTAAGCTGAGCTGCACAACTTCTGGTCTTTGGATAAAACACATACGATAAATACACAGCAGAAAGATTAAACAATGGAAAAGGTTCAACAAAAGCCCAGTTTCAAGCAGGACATTAACGTCACATTTAATTGTCCATTATGCATGCATTTCACTTCAGACACAGTAGTTACACAGATGTAAGGGGTTGTAGCAGAATACTAACAAGGAAATACAAACAGACATGGTGTTCGTACATAATATGAATCTTCTGGACGACTGACCACACGCTCTTCAAGCTGCAAAAGAAATGAAAAATAAAATTC
Organism: Perca fluviatilis; assembly: GCF_010015445.1. Taxonomy (NCBI): domain Eukaryota; kingdom Metazoa; phylum Chordata; class Actinopteri; order Perciformes; family Percidae; genus Perca; species Perca fluviatilis. The sequence continues at coordinate 16,937,748 of NC_053113.1, read as the reverse complement.
ATTGCGAAGACTTAAGCCTGTTCATACCAAAGATTTGACACCTGACAGTTTACACCAATGCTACTATATGAGACAGTGTATCCTCTTCATAGCAACGACTCTGTAGACCTACTTCCATTTGAACTGGATATAATTTGTACCATATGAATGAGGATAGTTAATTTCCAGTAGTAATGAATTAGAAAAAAATATAAATAAAAAGAATTTGGAGCAGTCCATTATCATTTAGTTTATTATTTGATAGAGCATCTGGAAAATGGCATTAAATGGGGGGGAGATAGAAGTAATGATATGCAGCAAATAGGCCACAGGTTGGATTTGAACGCCTGTCGCTGTCAAGGACTCAGCCTACATGGGGCGCACGCTCTACCGGCTGAGCTAGAGGTCGTCCCACATAACATAACAGACAAGAGATCTCCCCTCTTTTGTCAATTTCTCCCATCTAGTCAGCAGTTCCATCGTTTAGGGGATCTGGTGTCACCTGTAATCAGCCAAACATTAACTATCGAGACAGCATGTCACCAGGGAAACAGCTGATGATAACACTGCTTCTTGGAAACAGGTGAGCTACATCCCATAGATATACAGTGTATGTTTTCTTAGTAACACTATTCTCTTGACAAGGGAAAAGAGGGCAGATGTAACCATTGAGGAAAATTAAAAGTATCGTCCCGACTGCCATTTTCGACCAGCTGACTTCGCTACGAGCTAATTGGCTGTTCAAACAGGTGACGTGCCTTATGTTCTAAAACCAGCCAATGGCGACTTGACAAGCTGAGTCGCAGGCGACACCATCAGACTGCTGCAAGGTTCTAAAATATTTTTTCCTCGTTGCAACTCTTTGGTGTGAGCTGGGCTTTACAGTCTACACTAGTTGTATGCTTCATTTGGTTTTAGGTTACAAAATTGGCACTTTTACAATCTTTTAAACAATTCCAATTTACATACGTCATAGTGCTTCTGTATGTTATTATAGTTGGTTACCTGCTACACAAGGGTGAATGTATTCTGTATCAGACTGGTCACCTTAAGGGGAAAAAAAGTAGAAAATGAGTCAAACTTGCATCATATGTTCAATAGCCCATAATATTTAACATATAAATGACTATTCTGATAACTGTTCAGGTTGTTGTACAGCTACCACGGAGCAGTGTGTGCTGTGACTTCTGTGAATGAGGTTGAGAGAGAACTGATTTACTTGGCTGGTAGTAGTCGTAGATCTTGACCACGGCTGGCTTCAGGTTCTGCACTTGGTGCTCCTGTATGAGCTTCAGGCTGTGGTTGATGCCTATGTCCTTCGGTAACTGTTGGAAGAAAAACAGACGACATGATCAGTAACTAATCTGGAGAGAATCATCTCTTGTTTGTCACTTTAAATCCCTCTCACCTCCCGTATGTACACCAGAACATGATCCTCCTTTTGTTCAACACGATCCACCAGCAGGGCACCTTTGAGCTGTGAGGAGACATTAATCAGCTGTTATCATGACAACAACTGACACAAATACTCAGTTTAAAGTTACTGTAATCACTCACCATGTTCAAAGACTCTGGGTCTGGGACAAATCCAGAGAGCATTTTGATATCCAGGATAACCATGTTTGTGCTGGACTCCTTTCCACTATATCTGTAATAAAAGTACCATAAAAATGTGATGTCAATCTGGTGTTTTGGAAAGGCTCCATTTACAGTTTGTGTGAGCTGAGTTTTAGCTACCAAGTTGTAAACATTCCTCCCCTGTCCATCCACCAACAGTTACATAGTTCAAGCCGGTAGATGCAGAGGATTGTTTGCCAAAAACTTCAGTATTCTACAATGTGTGGATCTTCTTGTTGATTACTTACAGGGATGTTAGGTTCAGACTGAGTTTGGGTCTTTTGCTGGTGCAGTCGGCCTCTGGTTTGACCTCAACACTGAGAGTGGTAACATCAGCAGGAGTTGGGATGTTATAGACAAGAGAAATCTAAACAAGGAAAGTAATTAATATTTATAAAAAGTGAACGAACAATCTCAAGAATTTTCTTTGCTCAAATTGGTTCAAATGTACAGTATGAAGCATCAGGATTGGTGGTTTATGTACATCTGACCACTGACCTGTATTGCTGCACATGCAGTGCCCTTCACCTCCAGGCTGTACTTTCCTGTCACGTCCTGCAGCTGCTTCTCCTGGTAGAGCAGTTTGTTGTTCTGATTCACATCAAACATCAGCTGGCCACTGGGAGACTGGACCGTCACTGTGCTTGAACCCTCTGGACTGAACACCAGAGTGGAGTAGAGAGCCAGAGCCTGAAGAGCCACCACGGTGTCCTACAACACACACAAAAGAAAATAGCTAATACTTATGTGCTTAAATTTATACAAATGTAAATGTTCTTTTGTTTACACCTGTAGCAGCTTTCATATGTAGGAGTTCACTTTTATCAATTTCAGGTCTCTCCAATTGTTGATTTTCATACAGAAATCAATTAAGAAAATTACCATTTAAGACAATAGCATGCACATTTGTTTTATTTGTAGTTAATTGGCTAAACCAATGCCATTGTTCTCAGTATGGTTTAACTGACACTAACTGTTGAGGTATCGGGCAATGTCGCTGTCCTGTGAGAACTATGCATGTCTAAATAATGTGAGTTTCAGTTTTAAAATAATTTGAAAGATAAACTGAAGGAGTTAGTGTTTTTTATAAGTGGATAAAATGATCCTTTACTTCATAAGCTAAATACAACATCTAAAGAAACATTAAATTGAAGAAGCAGAAAAATGCATTGTCACAAACGTGAAAATAGGGCTGTTTTTCTTGTGCCATGCCATTGTTTGGGCTTAAGGTCAAGGCTAAGCCATACAATAACTTTGTTTCATCTTATTTGTCCCAGAAGAGATTACTGTATGTTTGACTCAAAGTCCAGCTTAACCCTGTCTGGGCTGTACCTGTGTGGAGGAGAATCCTCCATAATAGTTCTGCTGGCTAGTCAGCCATCTAACGATGCGGCTGGCGTAGCCCAGGTCTTCACCAGTCGGAGAGGCACTGAGTTTAGCCAGCAGCACATAGGAGCTGATCTCCACAGACAGAGAGGCTGACGTTTCTGTTGCTGTCTGAGACCAGTGGAGGAACCCTCCTAAAAAACAGCCATCCACAATGAGACCAACAGGCACAGGGTAAGCTTTGTCACAGTAATGAAGCCAGAATGATTTCCTGGAGGAGGAGGACTCACCTTCTTGTAATGCAACAGTGTCTAGGTGATTCAGTAGGTGAGCACGGGTCTCCATGTCTCCTGCCAGGGTGAAGACGTACGCCAGCAGAGCTGTGGTGTAGGTGTTGCTGAGGTCACTGATGGACTCCTCGAGGCAAGACAAGCTCTGCTTCACAGGACCCTAGAAAAGATTAAAAGAATACATTGTCTTTCGCCGCTGAGTTAACAAATTCCTATATTCAGGGAAATGAACGACTTCAGTAAATGGAGGCAATAACACAAAACAGCAGAAAGTGATCTTTAGAGACAAAGTGAGGGCACAGCGGAAAAAGAAACAGGCCAGGAATCAAGTATTAACCAGTGCTCCTAATCTGAATGATAAAGGAGGTAACAAAAAACTATTTGCATCGACCAAAATAAACCACTATGACAAATGTCATTGTCAAATGAGGCATACAATACTAATCAACAAACTGAAATATGTTTAAAGAACATTTGAAATATAAAGTCATCAGATGGCTTGTTACTCAAGTGAGACAGGAAGCACCGCAAAAGAATGGAACAACTTCAGAAATAACAGGGTAAGACTAGGCTACAAGGTTTACATTCAACTTAATTCTAACTAATTAAATGATCCTTTGCTCAGATTTTTGAAAAATAGATTCATTCATGTCTACAACCTAATACTGGGGTTTCCTGCCTGTACTCAAAACTAAATGGGTATTTCTACTACTTAAGTGGCATCAAGCGGTGAGGTTGCAGCAACCAACTGAATACACCTCCGCTTACCCCTTCTGTCCAAGCGTATAGGAGAACCTACAGTGGCCTTCACTTCAATGTAAAACATGAAAGGCCCTCTCTTTAAAGCCAGTGTTTGGTTTGTCCTTTCTGGGCTACTGTAGAAACATGGCAGGCTCTTTGAAAGTGGACCCACTCCTAATGTAGATATGAAGGCTACATTCTAATCTAACGAAAACACAATTCTTTGTTTCAGGTGATTATACACTAATGAAAACATTTCTGCCAATAGACACCCCCCCCACTGGTCCTTTAACCCTTGTGTTATCTTCGGGTCAAATTTGACCCGTTTTCAAAGACACACACACACACACACACACACACACACACACACACACACACACACACACACACACACACACACACACACACACACACACACACACACACACACACACACACACACACACACACACAACAACACACACACACACACACAATAATAATACATACACAATACACACAATACAACAACAAAACACAAACACAACAAAACACAAAAACACACACATACATACACACACAACACACAATACACAACAACAACAACACAACAATACAAACACACAAAACAACACACACAACACAAACCAAAACAAAACAAAAAACAAACACAACACACCAAACACACACACAACAAACAAACACACACACAACACACAACACCAATAACACACATACCACAATACACACAACACACACACACACACAATAACAATACACACACACACACACACACACACACACACACACACACACACACACACACACACACACACACACACACACACAAACTACAGTTTTGTAAACTTTGTGTTATAACACCTTTGATGTGTCTTTTCCTAAATGGGGACAAGTAAACTTTCCGTAAATCTTTTTTTCCCTTTTTGGTAGCTCTCCGTTGTTTGTGAATACAATTGCATCAGTTAATTTTGACCTGGGAATATAATAATTGTCACATACCAGCCATTAATCCAAACACAACTAATGATCTCAACTCATTTCACTCAGAAGGTAGGTATAATTTCATGTAAATCAGGTCTGTTGACCAAAAATAGAAAAGAATAAGTGTAAAACTAGTTGAGATCAATTGGAATGAAGTTGAATAAAAGTGGTAACACAGAATTGAGTGATTAATTATAATTGTCTATGCTTTATAAACACGCAAAGCAGACCAGGTCACTTTTTACCCAGAAAAATTGAAATAGTTTCAAAACTGTATTTTCACTAAACTTTGACTTATACCAGTCTGATAACCCATCAACATATGTTCCCGTTGATCTCAATTGTGATTCAAAATAATTCATAATTTCAGCTTTTTTTAACTCAGAAATTAGGTATAATTTGACAAATGCATTTTTTTGACCATATATAAAAAAATATAAGTGTAAAACTAGTGGTAAAAGGTTGCAAAGAAGTTGGCTAAGAAGATTTAACACAGAATTGGGTGATAATTTATACTTCATGCTTTATAAACTGTCAAAACAGACCGGGTCAATTTTGACATACATAACCATTCATATTACAAATAATGAAATCTCACATCTATGGAAGAATGCATCTCCAAGAAGGCAGCAGTGATGTAGGCACTGAGAGTAACTTCATCAGACACACCACCCTGTAAAGAGGAAGCATAAGTAATTAGTGATCTAGTCTGACTCACTGGATGCAGAATGTATCATTGGCCTGATTTTTTTTTTTCCAAACAGTATTCTTCTCCCCTTTCACTATCTCCACTATCAGTTATAGCTAATGCCAGTCCTTTTAATTGGTTAACCACTGCATCCCTAGTACTGACTCTAGAGTCATAGTGAGAGAAACAAATGTCTCCCCTGTGCTTTTTGACCACGGTCGGAAATCTGTAGCAGGAAGAGTTAACCCTCTCCTTGAGTTCATGTTGTTTATGGAGAAGGAGAACCAAGACATTGTCGCGACATGTAGTTACATTTTTCTAAAGGTGCACGTCAGTCTACAGCGTAGGGATCAATGTCTCCATGTACGTAGCCCCGGCGTAGATTTAACACAGAAGTCCCTCTTCCCCCCCCCAGTGAAATTAATCTAAGAGGGAATTATTGTGGCTGGGTTGGCTCAGTGGGTAGAGCATATAGCATAGAGGTTTATGCCTCAATGCAAAGGTCCAGGGTTCAAATCTGACCTTTGATGATTTCCTGCTTGTCTTCCCCCTCACCTAGCTATACTGTAAAATTAAAGGTGGAAAAGCCCCCAAAATAATCTATTGCAAATTGTTCCTTTGCGTCTCAAATTTCGGCGGAAGGTGGCCCCAGGCTGGCATTTGTTACTACTGAGACATGAATGAAAGTCCTGATGGTGCATTTCCATTTAACTACTGCTACGGCAAAAGTGTCATTTAGTAAAATTAACATACTGACCTTTAGTTTCAGTTATCATCAGTCATTGTTCTACAAACTCTAGTGAAGAGGGACTTTCATTACCTTCATTATGTTGTGGAAGAGCTTTCCTGACTGTTCGAAACAGCCATTTTTTCGTTGTTTACTTTTCAGCCAGGTCACGGACGCTTCAATGTTCGCTGGGTCAATGTAGATGAAAGCCTGAGCTTTGGCAAACGATCTCAACACAAATGCAGTCAGCCTGAGGATATTAAAACAAAGTTAGAGAGAAACTACAGAAATCTACTCTGTTGCAAGTATAAAAGGTAAACTATGTCATGGTAAATGTTGCACAACATGTAAATACAGTATATAATTAATTATTCTTTGTGGATAATTGACCAGTAATGTTCTCACCAAGTGTTCCCTGGTCCTGCTCCAAATGTGCTGTAAGCACCGTCCTCATGTTTGTAGTTCAGCTGTCTCTGGTAGCCTGTATAACAATAGAAACACTAATTAGGGCATTTACAGATTTGATAGGATTTATCAAATCCTATAATTTATTTAAGTTCAAGATTTTGGGTAAATTTGTTTATAACATCTCTAAGTGTGAATGTACAGATGTAAAGAAAAAGTCCACTTTATGGCTTTACTGGACAGCTGACAGTAAAAAGATGACAGGAAATTAAGGGAGAGAAAGAAAGAATGACATGCAACAAGGTCGCCCTGCTGGCCTAGAAGTTAGGGTGGGGGGGCCTGTTGTCAGCACCATAACCCAGAGGCCAGCAGGGTGCCCCTGATCTGTAATCTCTAATTGGAATGATGAGCACTGTCTAGATATTATGCACGCTGCTTATTATATTTTGTGCAACCAGCACCAGAATGTAGCAGACGGTAGATTTGGCATACGTGTTCTTTTAGCTACCAAAGTAAACGGAGACTCACCACTGGTCAGGAAGTTGGTAGCCTTTTCCCTGATGGCTGGGGTCAGCTGCTGTGTGTTTCTCAGGTACTCGAGGATGTAGATATTTGGGGCAAGGAGCGCCATGTTCTGCTCACCACATCCATACGGCATCTGCAGCAGCCCATCCAGGTTCTTCAGAGCCCGGCCCAGAATGTCACCTGCCCAAAAACACGGAATCACTGAGACCGAACACATAACTAACCTGACCTTTACTTTCTACTGGGGCTTGAAAGACAAACTGTTCTCATGTTGTTATTCCACCTTTTGTTAATCCAGAGAGAAACTAATTTAATATGTTGAAGGTATAAATGCACTTTGTATTTTGACTTTACATTGTTCAATTGATTAAAGCAACTCTCAATTAAAATGAATTTCTATTAATTTACCAAGGACTGATACTGAAGCACGGGCAGATCCATCAACCACGTTCTCAGGGAGTTGTATGTCCATTTCCTCTGTCAAAGCTTCCCCTGTGAACAGAAAGAGAAAAAAACAAAACACTCAGCACTAAACCAAAGATGTCTTTGTCATGTATTGAAACAGGTCAGACTGGACTAAGATAAAATCACAAAAAATGAGGGTTCTTTCACTTCAATTGATAAAATGTATTTTTGATCAAATTTATTTAATGACAGTAAATCAATCTGATGCACCTGCGCTAAAGTTGGCAAATCTGCCATAATCAAACTGAAACTACGTGCTATCTGCAAGTAGTGAAAACCTCCATTACATGTTTTAACATGCAATCTATTCGACTTCCAGTATTTGTCTTTTCACATGTTTGATGGGCCAGGCGTGGTGTAAATCGTACTGACCTTTTGGGCAGAGCAGCCAGTTGTAGGTCTTTGTCATCTCAGTTCCCTCAGCCTGAGAGGGAAAGAAATAATGTGAGTTACAGAGTTTCCATTTGGGTAATTGATAAAAATGTTCTGCCTTCATCATCTTGTTTTTAAAAGGTACCAACCTTTACTATGAGAGGTCGTGTGACCACGTCAATTCGTCCCCTTTCAGGCACGCTCACAACCTCATTGTCACATGAAATTTGGGATGTCACGGCCTCCGCTCTCACTGACACATTTACAACTCCTAAAAAGAACAAAACAGTTTCAAACTTTTATTCAGAACAATGATATTTTGTTACTAATGTGGATCTCACTGATTTCATAGAGATCAAAAAGGGCTCCTCCACCTTGACAGCCTTGTGGATAAAAGCTTGACTCTCACCTAAGGCTGAGGGGGCCATGGTCCAGCTGAGAGTCTTGCGCTCACTGCCACACAGACAGGATGTGTACTGGTCACCAGAGAGGGGGGTGAGGGTGTAATCTAAGGAGGGGGTTGGAGTCACAGTGACCTGTTCAAGAGAGAATATAATTTAAAACTGGAGATTTATGGCAAATGCAAAAAACTGCAGCACAATGCTCCAGTATTTAACCTTTCCCCTGAACATCTTGCAAATGTTTGTTTAAAATAAAAAAAGGAGACCTCTAATTATCAAGCAGTTTGAAGACTTTAAATTAGGAGTATTCCAAATATTTACTAGAATCTTGCTGAGGGCGTTGACAGGACCAGCTAAAGAGGTGGGTAGAGTTAATCAATTACAGGTTTCAATGTTTTTAAAAAAAGGTGCCATTGATTGCACATTGAAAAGGGAGTGGGTAAAGTCATTATCTAATACAATCATAACATTTATATATAGCACTTTTCAAGCAATAAACACAAAGAGCTTTCCAAATTAAGAATTACAGGATATAAATCCCCCCCCCCCCTCCCTGCTAGACATACAAAATTCACAACAAACAGCACTTTTTGGGTGATCCCTTAACTTTTCATCTAGATCCATCATCAGGTAAATTCTATATATAAAAATAATCACTTTGCCAAGTACTTTGGTTTATGACCAAATTACCTGCAGACCAATCACCACCACTTTGTTTTCTCTTAATTAGCATAAAATTACCATGATGCAGCTGGTCAGGTAGTTGAAGGTGGTGGCCTTCAGTTCAAAGTGCTCCCCCCGGATGATGGAGTAGGGCAGGCTGAGCTCCAGGAAGAAAGGCTGGAAGACGGTGATGTTTTTACGTGGAGCCAGGCCGAAACCCTGAGGGGACAGACAGAAAGCCTCCGTCTCCCAGGTGGTGATGGTGTCTGGGACAGTGAGGGACACATCCTTCGTTCCAGACTCTCTGGATCAGCAGATACAGACGCATACAGTAAACTTGAAAAACACTATTGATTAAGATTAGTCAAAAAAACAAAAACAAAAAAAGGAAAAAAAAAAAAACACACAATGTGAGAAGATTACTAACGAAAAAAAAAAAATATACCCTTTGTTACCCTAAAAGAATGTAGAAGTGTGAAACTGTTTCATATGCTGTGTCCTTGAGATCTCAGAAACTCAAATGCAGTTATACTGGGTTTCACACAATTTTAAAGAAAATAGCCTGTAAAATGACTAAAATTAGTCTCAAAGCTAAGGAGCAGTGTCAGTAAATTAGTTTCATGCTATTCATGTGTGGAGGGAGACAGCAATAAGTCAGAGACTCTGGTGCACCCACACAAATGCCCTCAAACACATTACCATCAAAACTCTGTGGTAAAAACTCACCCAACTTCCACCAGGTCCCATATCCAGGTCTCAGGGAAGAAAGTGCGGACTGTCACTATTGGCGATTTATCAGGAGACGACATATCAGGGGCCGCAGCAGCTGCAGGGACACCAGCTGCCATGACTTCTTTCCTTATGGCTATGGTAGGAAGAAAGTAGAAATTATTCCCTTAGGTAAAAAAATGGAAAGCAATGATCCATTTTAATGAGTAAGTAAATATTCAGCATGGATCACTTGATGGAGCAAAAAAGAAAGTCACCATAGCGACCACGGCCCTTGTAGTATTCTCTTCCTTTGTATTTGAGGCATGAAGGCTCTCGGATAACCAGGTTTGTTGCCATCTTCATCCCTACATTCTAGATAATCCAACAAACAGGCATTACTGAAAAGTTGATAAATGTGCAACAATAACTTTAGTATATTTTTTATTTTGTACACTCATTTGTGCAGGAAATACCTGGAAAACTGTATAAGCATCAGCTGTCCCATCACTGTGGAGGTATGGCAAAACATCTCTTCTTGGTCTCACAGGCAAACATTCTTCACTATCTTGAACGTCATATGGAATATAGGACATTTTTGTGACTGGCAACAATTGAAATATCTGAAAAGAAAGTTGGGTTCAAAGTTATAAACTGACAATGTTTGATGTTCTATGAAGATCTGACAATTGGCAAACTTCTTTCTATATCCTGAAATTGGTTTGTTTCTGAAAACATGTCAAGGGGCACCATATTCTGTAAAAAGGATCCTCAGATGCCTACTTTAAATTGTGCAAGAGCATGACCACGCACATGGAGGTAGAGTGCATCTGATCCAGGACTGAATCCCATATGTGATCTGTGAAGGCAGAGCCTAGATCCTGTTCCATGGTTCTTCTAGCTGTTAATGTGGGACTATGCAAATTTGAAATAAGGTTATAAAAGACTGAAATTGTACCTTTTAATGTGGGGTTAACAGAAAGAAACAGACCGGATTGGCTGGGGGTTTATTAGGGAATTACTTCTGTATGTGTCCAATTTGTAAAAATCTGGAAAAAAACAAACTGTCTTTATTGGGTCCAGATTCGAAGGGAATGCTTAACCACAGGATTACTGTTGGGAATAGCAGACGAGAGTGCGGCGCTTAAGAGGGCAGATAGACAGTGGGCTAATAGCACTGGACTCCATTGTTACCCAGACTGGGGCTGAGTCGTCAAGGTGAAAATGCCCCCAAAACCCTAAAAAGCGGATTTTAGCAGCCCAGTAATAGTATTGGAAATTAGGCAGGGCCATTCCCTACCCTTATATCTTGAAACATGGATGTAAAGTATATATGTCAAACCATTGCCTTTATCCATGAGGCAGACTCTTACAGAGGGCTACACCTCACATATGGGATCATAACCTTATACTATAGCATTTTCATAACAGCATGCTTACAACTGGGTATCAACAAAATCAGCATTGAGCTGCATTGCACGGTTGATAACAATGTATAACTGGTAGAGGGAGAAAAGGAAGAAAGATTAACCATGGGACAAGTAGTAAAAATGGAGGTTGATGGATTTGCAAAAGATTATACAGAGGTAAGTTATGTATGCATATAGTTTTAGTTGATTCCAGTAGTTACCTTGTCTGCATCCAGAGTCTTCCCTGGCTCCTTGATGAGGACGCTCTGGTCAACAGCGCTCACACCACACAGAGATTCTGGCTGGGCGGTAACCTGCATGATGGTCTCCTCTCCTGGGACAGCCGAGGACGGAGAAAACTCCAGAGACACCTGACACAATCGGAAAAGACACATTGCACCATCTGGACTTTAGTAGTAGATGAGACCAGATTGATTTTTAAGATTGTAAAAAAAATAAAAAATAGTGATAGAATATAGGGAGCGACAGAGGCGACGACATGCAGCAAAGGGCCACAGGTCAGACTTAACCCGGTCCACTACCAAGGACTCAGCCTATGGGGCACAAATTGCACACAGCGATTTCACTAGAAGCATTTTTCTGCCAGTGGAATGACCACATGGCAGTTGGTCCTGCAAACGCTTAATTGCTCATGATTTATCTAGTGTGATTTGGGGGTTCTGATATTGTTGTCAGTCCGCATTCACTGCTCTGCTAAGGTTGGTGCTTCCTTTCGAGGAGTGACAGTCAGCCTAGAGGCCAAAAATCAATGCTGCATTTATTAAACATTTACATAAATAATCCATGCCACCTAAATTGGCTGACTGAACTTTACACTGATTTGCAAAAAATATCAGACAAGGGAAATTCTTAATGTATAAATAATCTTGAGTTAGTATAACTAGCCAAGACTGCATATGGATTATACCACCCTACCCATGCAATAGTCAAAAGGTTGTCCGTCATGACAGAAAATAGACATGGCCCCAACATGTAGGAGGTTAATGCAATTCATTTCAGTGGGATACTTAAAAATTTCTCCAAAATAAAAAAAAGAAAAAAAAAAGAAGCTACATTTGGTGTTGATGTTTTGTAACAACTAACAAACACTTTGATTCTGCACAACAGCCTTTGCCACATGTCTCAGTTCTTCTCAGGCTGACCTTGTGACTGAAGCATTGCTCAGTAGAGAAGTCAGCGCTGTTGGCGATCACAGTCTCACTGGGGAGGATGGCGTAAGCCACAACCTGGACGTCTGGTGCCATGTCTGGAGACACTGTCAGCTTAAAGGACACCTCGCCCTCATTCACTGAAACAACAATCACATGACTCCATAGATCAATAGATTAGCCATGCTAGTTCAAAGGATACTTTTAAGACAAGTCACTTTGCTCACCCAATTTATCTTTGACTTCGGTCCGTTTAACTCCTTGTAAAACAACGGCTCCTCTTGATAAGACCTGGGAAATTTAAAAGAAAATGACAAAGAATGAGTAATGCAACATGCCCGCTCTGCTGTGAGCTTCTGTCATGTGATAAAGTACATAGTGGAATATGTTTATATGGTTCATGGCAAAATGTTTTCTGTTCAAGTTGCAGTTGAAAAAGCAGTTATTCAAAAAAGGAACAAACCTATCCAGAGCAGGATATTTTGTAAGAGACTCTGTAAAATGTATTAAAGGGGAGCTTTACAATTTTACAAATCTCAACAATTTGTTTTTTTGGAGAATACTACTGCATATGGGAAAAAAATAAATAAATAAAAAAACCTTGCACAAGTCAAGTTGGGGGCTGAAAACTACAAGTTTGAACATAACATTCTGGGGGTGTGGAACCCATTACACACACAGACACACACAGACACACACAGACACACACAGACACACACAGACACACAGAGAGAGATTTCCCAGAACTAAAACCGGGAAACTTTGTGCTCGTGTATGCACACGCTTTTTAACGTGACCATTTGCCAGCCCAGCCCACGTCAGACAGGACACAATTTTGCCAACAGCACACGTAGGCCTACTGCTCACAACATAATGAGTTATCTCAGTTAACCGACTGTGGTACGTCCCGCTGTTGGAATACTCAATACGGACCCACTTTTACACCATTTAGCGGTCAGCATTTTAACCGTTTAACCGGGACAATTTCATAGTAGTTGGTGTAAACCGGGACATTTTAGCATTCCGACAGGCTTTTGTGGGGACAAGCAACTCAATTGGGACTGTCCCGGTCAAACAGTAGTCCAACCACACTCAGTGGTTGATTTGCATTACCGGTAATGTTGCTGCTGGGTTTTGGCTAGAAAGTTTACAATAAAGAAGTTCTGGTTAATTGATTTTGATCCTTCTCCCTTAACAGTCATTTGTGATTCTCCAGTGGCTATAATTGCAGACTGGATATTTAGCTTGACGCACTCAGCTTTTAATATTTGGATAAGGTAGTCTAATCTGGAATTTCTTTTGCAGTTATTTTTACAGTGTTTCCAGTACAATGCTTGTAACCGTAAACAAGGTTTGGCCTAATGTTAGCTGTCAAACAAAAATCTCAGGGTAGTGATGTAAAGGTCGTTTTAAAAACATCTTCCCCATATCCATGCAAGTTGTGAGATAAACAGTTCTACCACTCACCAGATACATCACATCCACAAAGCCCTGGGCCTCTCCAACTACGGTGTATTGGATGAAGAGGTCTTCTTCTTTGTCACAGGAAAGTGGTTCATCCTTCTTCTTTATGTCCAGGAAGCTGACTGTTTTAGTATCAGGAGAAGAAGGTGTGGCCAAAGACACTGTGTGATCGTTAGACTCATAGTATGGTGTTCTGTAAGGAGGGTAGCCCAGTGTCGGTGTGTCGCTAACCTAGAGAGCAGAAAGAAAAAGAAAAACACTAGATCATGGCAGATGAAGTAGAAGAAAGCTTTAGTTTTTAAAACATCATTTTTTGGTATAGACCGATCGTTCCTATAGGGCACCTTGGTCAGTTGCAGCATATTGAGAAACCATTTGAGGTGTTAGATATGGACTGTGTTATCAATTTTATGATAAATGTTGGATTACAGATTGTAGTTTCTACTTCTTACTTGTAAGTGGATGTCCCCTTTAAAGTCAGCTGTGCTTAATGAGAAAGTGGCGACACCATCACTGTCGGTTGTGAGATTCTGTAACCAACGCGATGACCACTTTTCCCCCTCAAACAGGAACACCGGCATGTCAGGAATGGGTGCATTACCGTAATAAACTGCTTTAACCTGTTGGAAGCACAACGTTGTATCACCGAGAAGGCACACTGCTTCAGTTGCACTGTGTATAGAATCACATTGAAGAAGTGAAGAACAAATGCACTTACTTTTCCTTCCACATTTGATCCTTTGTTATAAATCTTGGGAGTGTCAGTTAAAGACAGCTTTCCAACAACATATGAAATCACCGTAGCCTTCTCCTGTGAGCGTGAAATACCTGTACAAGAAGCCTTCATGTTACAACAATGTGTACACCATATTGTTTCAATACACAGCATAGTCATTTTTTTTATTATAGGCCTACCAATTCTTTTAAAATATAAGTACAATATATTTATTGACTTGCCTGTCCCCTCCTCTTCCATATTTGCACTGAGATGTAGTACATCCTGTAGTGCCTTTTGTGCAATTTTTGCGAACGTTGACATTGTCAAGATAAAAGTGGCACAGCCTCTCTTGTCTGTCTAAAAAGCACAAGATAAAATCAAGTGGAAAAAGTGAAGGACATTTCAAACTTTCCACAAGTCATGCCCTTATTACTTCTTAAAAACTTTATACCCTATAAAAATTAACTTACGTGCCTCAATTTGTACATCAGACTGACAAGACTTTCCAATATGTAGTGTTAAATGTACACTGTCCATTCTGTAGAAGGATGTAAGGGCTATGTCACCATGGCTACTGTACCTGCTTGGTCTCTTCGTAGCAAGGCATCGGGATTTCAGGGATTCCCTCTGGATGTTCAGGGGTGATTACAAGGGGTATACCAATATAGGCATCTAAAGGTCGGCACACCTTAAGTTTAACACTGCCTGGCACAGGCTGTCCGTATGTATACCTAATTAGATGGACATAAAAAAAAAAATATTGTTCTTGAAAAGAAACCATTCCCTAAACTGGACCCATTTTAGATAATTTAAGAGTAATGACTAGGGTTGGGTATTGTTCCCCCCCCCCCGATTCCAGTGCTAAATCGATACTTAAAACTGTGCCAGTGCCTAAACGGTGCCTGAACCGGTACTTTTCAATAAAGTTAAAAAAAATAAGGGTAGTAAACAACAGTCAGTGACTTGTTTATTGCTAAGGCCATGGTCAAAATTAAAGATTTAATAATAACAACAACAACCTATTTCACCAGTAAATTGCTGTTGAACCCCAGATGGGAAAAGGGTATTTTACAATTACTGTAAATGCACCACGAGGCAACCACGGCAGCTGCAAGTGAACGCACCGTCTGTGTTGTTTAATTCCGACAACGGTAGCTGCAAGTGAACGCACCGTCTGTGTTGTTTAATTCCGACCATATAAACATACTGTATATCTATGAATTGCGACAACGGCAGCTGCTGCGCTGCAGAGCAGACTGTTACATCCCGCTGTTGAAGTCCTCCACAGTGAAATACAGTCACACTTTACACTGTTTAACGTTAGCTGTCAGCATTTTACCGGTGTTTAATCCAGCTGCTAGCTAAAGGTAGGCTAACGTTACATGCTGTCAGGTGTAGTGTAAAGTCAAGCACCGAAATGAGGCACCGAAACTTTTGTTCTTATTCGGTCTCGTTACTACCGTTTACGTCGGCACCGGTTCCCTATTGGCACCGAGTTTCGGTACCCAACCCTAGTAATGACCAAAACAGCTTTTACTTACGTTGCACATACTTCAGCTTTGATTTCTTCCTGATTAATACTTACTTCATCAGATGAATTTATTTGTAGGTCAAATTTAGGCAAAACTGGGGACACAAAGGGATTAGCATGTTTGCTTCATTAAATTGATTAAAATGGATGGTAAAAATAGGAAAAAATTAATAAATTACCGTATTTTTCCACCTTGACACCGTGTTGTATTTTATCTGACCCAATCGACACAGTAACTTGGTAGGCTCCTTCACGAGCCTCAGAGTTCAAGGGGTAAGAAAGCTGCAATATGTTACTGTTATTGGAGGTTTCATTCAGCCACTGTCCAATCCTGTTGCTGTTAGAATCCTGTGAAGTGAAGTAAAGAACATGTGACAATATGAAACTTGTGAATACAGAAGAGTGGCATTTCTTCAACAACATGGCAGATAAGAGTGGGCCATGGTTTAGTGTAAGTGTACGAGTAGGACAAATAAAAACTTGAAGCATACACACAAGTGCACTGGCAGGCTAATATCAGTGCCCAGTTACAGATATATTTGTCTTAGTAGAGTGTACAGAATTTGCTGCAAAAGTATATAAATGTGTCATTTCCTTTGTAAAGCAAATTTTATGTAGTTCGATATGTATATACTTTTGGTCCACTTACTAGCTAGTCTTTGAGTTTGTGCAATGCAAAAAAAAAAAATACAGATGAACATTAGGTGGTTTAATATCTCCAGAAAATGCTTGTCAATGGAGCTAGAGCTTTTTGTCAAACACTTGAAGAAATTAAGACCTCCATCAGATAATGCAGCCTGTAAAGCAAGAATGTTGGTGTCTAAGGTCATTCATGAATTCTTACACTTTACTGTCATTGCTCATAAATGCTTTGTTCAAGTTGTAAAATAGGCCTCCACACAATGTTAAAATCAGTGAAAAATTCCATAAAGCTTGGGCCTCACAGCTTATAAGTCACTTCATGTTTTTAGGAGATTAACATGCTGAACGTTTAATAGCCTAATAAGTCAACTGAAGCATTTTGCCTTAAGGTATTAGAAAAAAATAAAAACAGTTTAATATACACTCCATATGTTAAAGTGTGGATGTTACTCTTACCTCAATTTCGATTAGATCATACTGTAAAGAAAGAAATTTTTTTTTAAATAAGTTGCTTTGTATTCTTCTCATCACATTGTCATGAGTTAAAGACTTAAGCTCTTACATTCATTCTGATTTATATTTTTTTCCTGAAGATATACAGTTCTATTGTAATCTTTAGTATAGATTCCACTGTCATTTCCAATTAAATAGGATAATGTGTGACAAAATGTTGCAAACTGAGAAACGTGTTTGAATGGATCCATCACTGGGTCAGCAACCTTCAAAGCAGCTTGGTAGGTTTACCTAAAGGGGCTGTGGTTGTACTACTGACCCAGAGCTTCACCAGGAGCTCATATTCTGGTTCAATCAAAACTAAAACCTCTACCATTATCAAACCATAATCACTGATACGGTTTATGAATGAGACCTAAAAGGAAGACTGTTCAAACACTCACCAGCTGATTGACAAGTCTTAACTTTGTATCCAGTGTGATGACTCTGAAATGCACTGAGAGACATGCAGAGAGATTACATGAAGCTCTTCTAAAGCGGTGTTAAACATCCTAACATGTCAGTGATTGGTCTTCTGTTAACGGTTATAAAAAATAAATTGATAGTTTACCATTTGTCTTCCCTCTGTTGTCTGCCATAGAACTGAACAAATTGTAAGTAATCAGTGGAAAATGTCCCAATATCCCAAGAAGGAAACCTCACCTTCAGCTCAGTCTGCATAATTACTATTAATATTTAGGAATCTGGACACAGCCTTGGATTTCAGTAAAACAGTGGATAGTTTTGCACAGAAACTGCAGTTAAGGAATAGTACCAATTTTGAGACAAGATACCCCTTTTTAAATATTGTCAACATGGGACATGTTATTAATAGCCAGAATGTGCTGTGCTCTGAACTGCAGCAGGGGAAAAAGAAGCAATTTCATTTATACTAACCGAGCGAGTGCGTACACTTACTGTATTTGCCAACATGTTTCTGGGCTTCTGTCCTTTTTAACCTCTACTGCCTGTTAAAATTACTGTTGATATTCTGGGACACAATCAGTTTCTCACTACCTGTTAGAGCTAATCATTAATCAGAAATGGAGACAGATTTCTATCACTGTGGAGTTTTATTTTTATATCCTGGGAATGTCTATAAGATTTCATATTGTAATACATTTTCTATGCAGTGCTGCATGCACTGCAATTTGTAAAGAGGAAACTTGTCTCAGTATATGGTACCATATTGAGTACCAAGTCATATACATTTGGTTTTTGAACAATAACGAAGTGGCAAATTAAAAAGAAAAAACAAATCAAGTTAAAAACCCATCAGCTCAAAATTACCCGTTTGTCCTGGGAGGTAGATTGGTTTATCTGTTTGGATGAATGTCATTGGTCGATAGACTTGGATCTTAACTTTTCGGACTTCTTTAGAGTAGAACGTGTCGCCTCGTACCTCCACCACCAAGTTCTGCACCACTTCATCCTGCACTAAAGGAACCTGTGACAAAGATTTTATAGACACCAAGAGCCATTATATCCCATAAAAAAAGATTGCTGAATATTTAACTCTGTTGTAACTTGAATGGTTAAAAAAAAAAAAAAAAAAAAAAAAAAAAAACACTTCTTGCAACAGCCAGTTACAATTTTTAAAAACACATTTTGGGAAATGAGCAAATCAATCAAATCAGGAAAGCTGCTGACCTTAAATTCAGTGCAGTTATGAAATTCTTCATTGGATGTCTTCTTCAGAAGGGTTGTATTCGCCTCTTGGGACATCAGAGTGACGCTCATTTCCAGAGTCTCGTTGGGCTGCAGGAGACTCGCACAGAATTTGGTCTCAGCTCCAGATTCAAGAATTGCAGGAATGGCTACCATGTACTGCCTTCAGCCACAGACACACATACAGTACATATCTCACTGGATCTGACATGGAAATAACCCCAACCCAGAAGATTATGCAGCATAAAATCCTTACCCATGATCAATTCATTCAACCACAGGCTATTATTTTTTTAAACTGTAGAGGTAACTTACGGTCCTGCCACCGCTTGGCCCACGCACATCCAGCTCAAGAAGACACACAGTTTCCATTTCCACATCTGAATCCCAGGACGACCCATGACTGAATGTGAAGATCCTGAGTCAGCATCTGTTTAATAGTCTCCGATAGAGAATCCCAAGCCCACAAACCCACCCCTACATACGCCATTTGATTTTAATGTAACGATTCAATTTATAGGCTTCATGTTGTAGTGTGTAATGCGGACTGCAATTTACGGTTTAATTAGGCAATGTTTGAAGTCCAGAAAGTTTGTCATTCAAACTATAACATAAATCTGAAAGAGTTTGTTACTAAAACAGTCTGCAGTACTTCATACATCTCATTCTGAGAGATGCAAATCTAAAAAAAAAAAAAAAAGTGCAATGTAGTTCCTTGCTGCTACTCTATAAGGAACAAGGTAACATCCCCTTTCTGCTTTGCCCGCCCAGAGAATTTGGCCCACCCATGAGAGAGAGAGATAGAGACACCATGGTTTTCAAACAAGCAAAGTGGCAGTTGGTCAAAGTCACACCACCACCTTGCACCCCCCTCTTTCAATAGCTACAGACACAGAAATGGCACATCCTAAGGAAAACTCATTTAGGAAATTCTGCACCAAGGCTGAATTTTGGGAAAGAGACTTCAGATACAGTATTTGGGGACCACTAAGGTCTATATAAAAGCATCCAAAGAGCACCATGACATGGGACCTTTAAACAAAAGGGCAGCATTGACCTTGTGCAAGAATTGCATGATTTATTGTGATGACAGTTTTAAGTTTGAACAGTTTTGGGCCCAAAAAAAAAAATCCCCAAAAATGTAACAGATTCTGCATTTAAAAGACTGTCGCAAGAGTCCAGCTCAGTGGAGTGAAACAGCCTGGCAGAGAGGATGCCCAGGCGGCGATGCGAGGGGAAGCAGAAGCGAGGCAAGCGAGCCGGGATCCAGGCTAGGCTAACTGTACGTGTCCACTGGGAAGAGTAACTTCTACGCTTTCCATTCATTGTCTGTGAGCAGCGTTCTGGTAGTGTCGCAGCAACTTTGAGAAGCAGGGTGTCGAGCTGACCCCTCCTCATTTGCATAGTTGTGTTCCAGGCTATTTTATGCAAATCAGGGTCACCCAACTCAATGTGCCACCTCTCAAATGCATTAAAATCTTTTAAACTGACCATTTCCCCATCTCAAATAAACGACAGATTCAGCAACTGCATAGCCTATTTCTCACATAAACATTGAACTATTTTCCAAACTAGCCGCCTGTTAGTTTGGAAAATCGGGAGCAGACCGCCCCATGTGAAGTGTTCGTCCAATCAGGTGCAGCCATCACTGTTGTCCGAGGGTGTAGCAGTTTCCCTTGCTCTAGTCATTTAAGAGAAACAGATAACTGCTAGCGGCAAGCGCAACAAGCACCCAATGCTTGAAACCTGGGTGATCCCAGTTGTCAAGAAACGCCACAGGTGACTCTTACCATAAGTAGTGTATGCAGCAGGGCTGCACGAAATTTATTTAATTTATACTGTTTATTGATCCCCAGTGTGGAAATTACAATTTACGAGGAAAATATGAGATAAGGTTGTTCAATATCGTGACAATATTTCTTGCGATAAACATTAAAGTATTCTACGTTCTGCAGCTTTCAGTAGGCCTATTCTGCTAAAATAAAACAAACTGCTTGTTGAATTTAAAAGCAAAAAGGAAATAATTTCCAACATTTTATTGGAACAAATTTAACACTGAATATCAAAAAAAAGTTACCACTAAAATATAAATGTAGCCTATCGGTTCTTTAAACCAATTCTTTCAAATAAATCTGAGTCTATCGCGATATGCCGCAGCCTGTCACGATATGTATATTGCGCAGTTGATTTCGCAATAACAAAAAATTAAACAAATCCGATATAACATGCAGTAACCTAGGCTACCCAGCGCCCCTCGCTCGCAACACTGTAGTTTGTTTTTATTTCAGCGGCCCCATTGGACATAAGCGGTAGCCTAGAATTTGTTTGATTTTTTAAACACACTTGCTGTCGTAAAGGTTTAGGAGTTCCCGTTTCAGGGAGGTCTAGTTTCGCTCAGACAGGAAATTATTAATTTACAATAAGAATGTTACAGATGTACCGTTGCATACGGTTAATTAGCCTACTTTGGATGTATCGTAAGCTAAACCGGGTATCACTGTCACCAGGTCACGAGCATATAGAGCCAAAGTAATGCGAGACGGTTGTAGCAACCAACGTAATAACTTAAGGACGCTTAACAAGTAAGCCTACAGGGCGACAAGGGAAAATAAAATAGTAGGCCGACACAAACACGGACTGAAAGGAATAAAACATCCACTGTAAACTGAAGGGGGGCATAACTTAATGTCGGCTACTGAAGTATACAGTAGGCTAAATCGCGAAATTTATGTGGTCAATGAAATAGAAATTTAAAATAGACCAAGGCCAATTCGGGGTGACCCTATCGATCCCGCAATTGCGTCCATCCTGTGTGTGTGTGTGTGTGTGTGTGTGTGTGTGTGTGTGTGTGTGTGTGTGTGTGTGTGTGTGTGTGTGTGTGTGTGTGTGTGTGTGTGTGTGTGTGGTTTTCTCCAGTCATCATTCAGATTCCTTTTTAGCTTTTGTTCTTCGTTGAAGTTACTTCTTTTCTGTGACGGCCCTGCCCCAGTATAGGCGAAGCACCGTTGTGCTTCATGTATCGCGGATATAAGAGTAAACTAAAATGCCTGGTCAACACTGGTCAAGCTAACTTGGGAAATTGGAATAAAAGAATGCAACATTTAGAAACTCCTCCATTTGCTTAGAAGTCTACAGCTGAACCCGAGTTTCCGATATTCCCCCGCCGCAAAACTGTAGAATAACAAAATCCCCAAAAGTGAACGCCTTTAATTAACTGAAAGATACGTGTAGCAGCGTCATGTTTCAATTTCAGCTCCGTGTTAGTCTTACCTCTTTCAGACCACCTACCACGGTTGGGCTGCGTTGTCTGATCGGGGTTCAACGCTCCTTTTGGAAATTCAAGCCATGCCAGCTCGTTATATAGATCCCTGTTCATGACAATTCAGACCACCTGCGTCCACCCAGGAGCAATCAAACAATTACCTGAAGTGCTAGAAATGGGTGGGGCTTAGGCCTACACGTCATATTCAGTGAACCGCCTGCCGTGCGTTACCGTTATATACTGTCTATGGTTACCGTGCGTCCATGAACATCGGAAAAACGTTTTTCCGAGTGAAAACGTCACCATTCCCGTAACGTCCTGTGGGAATCAGAGGTGGGAAACTCGGGCTGGATTTTCCCATAGACAGTATTTTCCCTGCGTTCATGCCACCTCGGAATAACAGGCACCGCCCCACTGGTTACGTTGTTTTTCCGACTGGCAGCGTTCACATGGTCGGGATCAGAGTGATAGAGAAAGACAGAGTGGCGACACTCCCATTGGACTCCGTTGTACGCTTTTTCCCGCCTACTTCCGGGGTATGCAGCCTCGCATAGTTCCAAACAATCCCTTCACGGCGTCGGACACCATTCATTTTCATTGCTGGCCGTCGAGTAACTTCTGAGGTAAGTTGATTAAATAGCTACCTCTTTCGAATTGTCAACTGTCTATATTTTATCAGAGGCCCTTTATGATGCATATACTGATCTTTATTTGTATGCACAGCGTGATTATATATTTTTTTTATCTTGGTAGCCGACCGATTGCCTGCTAGTTTGTTAGCTCGTTTGTTAGCTGGTTAACAATTACGAAGTTCAGTAGTGAATCTCTGACACCTGTGATTTAGTTAGTTATTGATGTTGGATTACTAGGATCATTAAGGTTGATTAAGGACGGGTTTTATTTAGGTTGTATCTACTGAACCTGACGGTGTTAGCTTAGTCAGCTGAGTACTGTGTCTAGAAATAAGGTTGCGTTTGTTTAATTATACCCTTGAAAGGGCTGTTGGATTTCATGTATGAATACAAGTTATTCCACACACAAAATATCAGTAAGTGACATATGACAATGACATAATTTTAAATATGAAAAAGTATTAAGGCAAATTTAACAGTTGTGTTTTTTTTTACTGTTGATTTATTTAACGTTTTCCACTGTTTTTTTAAGTTCAATAATTGCAACATCTTTCCAGAAGTCAACAAGTAATCGTGTTAAATTATTGTGATTTCAATATTGACCGAAATAATTATGATCATATTTCTTTCCATATTCCAGCAGCCCTACTGGTGCTGGCGACGGCTGCTGGTGGTGGCTGCTGGCTGCTGAAATAAGAGGAGACTGGAGGCTGCGGACAGTGTGCCGGGGATGGAGAGGCCAAATACATCCATGGCAACCAGTAAGGTGTTTGGCAGTGGACTAGATGTTATGACCTTATGTGAGGAAGTCTGCTGTGTTGAAATTGCCTTCTTAGTCTGACTCTTGCTGCCAAGGTACCCCTTATCACGGCTGTTTACCCTGATGCACTATGATTGAATCCTTAACCTCAGCCTGATATATGTGGAGGATATTTTTTGTTAATTAATCACGTATACTATTCCCCATATTCCTGGCTCTATTTTGTTGCTCTTATTCATACTTGTTCCCACTTGTTTTTTGTCCCACAAACCTCAGCCTGATATATGTGGAGAGGATTTGTTTTATTAAACACTCAGCATCTCAAACACTAACCCCCAAAACTTCTGGCTCCAGCTTTACATGCTGTATCCTCCTTTGCAGCGTGCAGATGTTAGGCAGTAGAATCTGCATTTGCTGAAGGGTTTTATAACCAGTGGTGCCAGCGGTGAATCTTAGTTGTATTGCTTTTTTTTAATTGTCTCCTTTCCCCGCCGTATTCATTTTTTCTGTACTTGTTCTTGTGTCACTCATTGTTTAATAAAAATGTATTCATCCAAGTGTATTGAGTTTTTATTCTTTAATATATGTGATACCTGGTGTATGGCTTAGTCTTAAAATTATCATGGTTGTACATACATACACACAGTTGTTATTCTTTAATATATGTGATACTTGGTGTATGGCTTAGTCTTAAAATGATCATGGTTGTGTGGTGTGGTCAACTCGTGCCTCATCAGAAGAAGTGGGCTGGACACTAAATGCTGAATGGACCGTTGCTACTCTGCTTTCTCAATCGCTCTCTGACCACGGGTAAGTGAATCGGAATTACAAGCAACATCAAGGAAAATACAATAGTCCAGATGTGCAAAAAGAACATCTTGAATCATCTTTGATCTCAAAAAGATGTAGTAAGGTTAACCCTTGTGTGCTCCGTCGCCCGGGACTTAGTTTATTTTGACGTTTTTGCATTGGCCTGGCGGTGAGCTTCAGGTCCCCGGTGACCCTCGCGTACTATGTGATGTCATTTAACGTGAAATGGCACGGGGGGGATGTCCCAGACATGTCAGAACAAACGTTTGGACAGGCTAATAAAAAATGTAAATAAACTAAAGTCCCCGTGACACGAAGGACAATACAGGAAAGTAGCCTAGCTAGTGCTATCATGCTAACACGGACGGGAAGCTTTCCCTCCAAAACTTAAAAACGTATCTATACATAGCTTTCAGTTGTCACCCCATTCCAAATGTAAAACTGACATTTACAAATATGCAATAACAATCAAACAAGTACATGGGTATGGGTTTTTATTCATATTTACCATTCAATATCGCAATCGCTGCTGTCCCATAGGGGAACATGACAGCGCTGCGTGTGTTTGGAACTATACAGGCTTACATGAACCACGTGACCACCCCGCTAGCGAGATCAACGAGTGTCGCAACTCTTATATCTCTATGGCTCTGGTCGGGATGCGTGTTCTTCTTCTTCTGTTATATTGCCGTTTGGCATAACAACTTTTTGCATGACTGCCACCAACGGTTGGCCGTAGCCGAGAGCATCAGGTGTGTGAAAACATGGAGGCCACAATAACAAAATATTTTCTGCTGTTTTCTTATACGAGCATCCAAACAGCACATCGCCAGGTGTTTGTGTTATCTGCAGGACAACGAACGGGAAAAGACACGGATAATGTGTTTTTTTTTATACATGGGCCTATTTATGAATACTTTTAAACATATTATGTCTGTGTATGTTTCTTGGCAGAGGCATTTGTCCACAATAAACAGTTTATTGTCATTAAAATATGTTCAGTGAACCAAAGTCGCCTCCATCAAACGTCAGTTGTCAACGACACGTCACCAACTGGGAAACTCGGTTATCAAAATCCAGCCCGAGTTTCCCACCTCTGATTCCCACAGGACGTTACGTGAATGGTGACGTTTTCACTCGGAAAAACGTTTTTCCGATGTCCATGAACGCACGGTCAGATACCCGAGTATATCTCATCATTGGCAAGATGGCCGCCACAGAACCGGCACGACAGCTGCGGTGTCGGCCGTTTAAACAATTTGCGAGGTTTGACGCGTTGCCTGCTTCTGCTCGGTCAAACGGTGGATGGATGGTTGCTGCCATAATGATTACGTGTTTGATGGTTGTTCAAACGCGGCGTGCAATCATATTTTCGGGGGCTGATGAATGTTTGTTTGTCCCTGCGGCGGGAGGCCAACACGTAATATACTCAAAGTGGTTGAGAAATGGCCATGCCAGCGCCCCGTCATTGTTGGACAAAGGAAGGAGACACTCAGCTAATAAGGGTCTTGCCCAAATGGCGGTTATGTTGCTTTTGGCTGGGGATATAGAGCTGAATCCGGGCCCACGTCCTCGGCTGTCCACTGGCATGGATCCTGTTGTTAGCTACGTAGCACAACATCTTCAGCTGGCTTCACCTGCCAGTGGGACTACCAGTGGACTGGCAAACTTAGCCTCCCAGCTGGTTGAGCCAAGGCGGAGTTGTGGGTTTGCGGCCTCGTTGTTCGCGCTTCCTTGGGTCCTACGCTGTGACGGAGACGGTGCATCGGATGAGGGGTCATGCCGGAGACCCGGCGACATCCCTGCCATCAGAGGGGTCATGATGATGGCTCCTGGCAGTCCAGTGGCTCGCGGTTCGGGGTCCCACAGCGACATGGTTTTTCTGTCTCCTATCTCCGGTGCCCATCACCTCAATGAAAGTGGGAATATGCCCCGGAATCTAGCAGACGACCATGTTAATATGCACATGTCAGCAGCCTTTAACAGCGAGACATCGGTTGGTCAGATGACGGAGGATAAGGCCATGGACTTTAAATCGGACTTTAAATCAACTTTTAGTAAGAAAGGTTTACATTTCCTACATCTTAATGTTAGAAGTCTGCCACCAAAAATTGAGGAAATTAGACAACTGGTGAAAAAATTAGAGGTCGGGGTTATCTGTTTAACATGTGTCCGGGTTAGTCTTATCCTCGGCTGCTGTGTCCGGGTTGGTCTTATCCTCGGCTGCTGCGTCCGGGTTAGTCTTATCCTCGGCTGCTGTGTCCGGGTTGGTCTTATCCTCGGCTTCTGCGTCCGGGTTAGTCTTATCCTCGGCTTCTGCGTCCGGGTTAGTCTTATCCTCGGCTGCTGTGTCCGGGTTAGTCTTAGTCTTATCCTCGGCTGCTGTGTCCGGGTTAGTCTTAGTCTTATCCTCGGCTGCTGTGTCCGGGTTAGTCTTATCCTCGGCTGCTGCGTCCGGGTTAGTCTTATCCTCGGCTGCTGCGTCCGGGTTAGTCTTATCCTCGGCTGCTGCGTCCGGGTTGGTCTTATCCTCGGCTGCTGCGTCCGGGTTAGTCTTATCCTCGGCTTCTGCGTCCGGGTTAGTCTTATCCTCGGCTGCTGTGTCCGGGTTAGTCTTAGTCTTATCCTCGGCTGCTGTGTCCGGGTTGGTCTTATCCTCGGCTGCTGCGTCCGGGTTGGTCTTATCCTCGGCTGCTGCGTCCGGGTTGGTCTTATCCTCGGCTGCTGCGTCCGGGTTGGTCTTATCCTCGGCTGATGCGTCCGGGTTGGTCTTATCCTCGGCTGCTGCGTCCGGGTTAGTCATAACCTCGGCTGCTGCGTCCGGTTGGTCTTATCCTCGGCTGCTCGTCGGGTTGGTCTTATCCTCGGCTGCTGCGTCCGGGTTGGTCTTATCCTCGGCTGCTGCGTCCGGGTTGGTCTTATCCTCGGCTGCTGCGTCCGGGTTGGTCTTATCCTCGGCTGCTGCGTCCGGGTTGGTCTTAACCTCGGCTGCTGCGTCCGGGTTGGTCTTATCCTCGGCTGCTGCGTCCGGGTTGGTCTTATCCTCGGCTGCTGCGTCCGGGTTGGTCTTATCCTCGGCTGCTGCGTCCGGGTTGGTCTTATCCTCGGCTGCTGCGTCCGGGTTGGTCTTATCCTCGGCTGCTGCGTCCGGGTTGGTCTTATCCTCGGCTGCTGCGTCCGGGTTGGTCTTATCCTCGGCTGCTGCGTCCGGGTTAGTCTTATCCTCGGCTGCTGCGTCCGGGTTAGTCTTATCCTCGGCTGCTGATTTATATACGTATGACCGTCGCCCGGTGTACGGGTGTGTAAATAAGAATAAAGCATGAGAAGATGAGAAGCTGACATACGATTATGCAAAATCACTCAATGAATGTGAGAATGAATCAGAGATCATAAACACGCCACCACCAGTTATATGCATGCTTACTAGGATTATGCCTGTGAGATCTCTGGGTTGCGAGGATGTTGCCGACGTCGGAACGAATGTAAGAGACCAAATAGAGGAAGACCATCTGCCGTGATGTTGCAGGGACATACATGAATGCCTTGATAAGCCCCATGGAAGCCGCCCCTATTCTGAATACTTAGAAGATTCTACCCGAAGTTAGCCGGGAAAACCTCTAGTATGAGCCTGGCAATGAGTAGTTGATCATAGATTAAAGCGCAGAGTAGAGTCTGCGTGTAAATGAAAAGAAGCAGCGTCTCCGCGTTTTGAAATTTAGTGTTTTAAGGAGTACCCTTGATGAGGTCAAATGTCATGAGTTAGCTGCGTACAAGGTCAGTGAAAATGTCACTTAATGCACTGCATAGAAAAGTTACATGCGGTATTTTACCCATGCTGCAAGAAAACCAGGTGAACATGCAGAATATGAAGTCTAGCTGCCGTGCTTCAAAGACATCGTGTAAAACATGCGCATAATGAGACATTGATATGATGAGATCCATAGGGTGTAGCAAATAGGAGAATTCCATTGCAAGATGAATGCTGTTTAACATAATGCAGAGGTGAACTGTACGACGTGCTGCCAAATTCAATCAATGGCATAAGACAATAACGACCACCGTTTGACCTGTAAGCTGGACTACCACCACCTAATGTAGGATAGGGATTCCCCAAAATGTAACTAGACAAAGAAAAACCAGTGCCACGCAGGTATAGTTAACATAGTGCCTTAGTAGTACCCAGATACCAACTGACCTAGTGGCTAAGACATAGAAGCCATCTGCACGATGACGATTATGAGAAGCAAGTGCATGCCGACCACGACAATTTAAATGTGTCGACATGCCTAAAGTAATCTTTAATAAGATAGAAAGTGTCTGGGTAGATACAGAAAATACTTACCTTCAGCGTGCATCGCAGAATCTAGGTAAAAGTAAATGAAACAGACATAGGATACTGCAAGAAGGATCAATGAAATAGGAGGCTGCGATGACCACAAAGCAGACATGAGGTCACACGACCCATATGCACCATGCTGAGGTTGGCGCGACCATGAGTAAGAACACACTTTAATGATGCAAGACCAACCGCCGAGATCAGCCATGACCAAAATATGGCGTAGTGATTAGATACTGGGGCTGCCACTGGTTCAGACACATGTACCGGGAATCAGTCAGAATCTGATTTGCAGGACTCGCACAAATATATTTCCAACATAGGAAAGTCAGTGGAAATTAACAACTCTTATCTTAGTAAATAAAAGTAATAAAACGTAAAACTCGATGAGGCCCCTGCAGATATAAGATAAAATAAAAGTAAATAGCTGATTCGAGCAATGCAGCTTGTTATATAGATCGTCAACAGTAATTAAACTTGTCAAACAACAACGATGTGACACCACCGTACAATATGAATATTGCGCTGAGATACTTGCCTTGAAGACCATACAAGAATATTATGAGCGTGCGCTACCCAACCGTGAGTGAGCATAAGCACGAACGATAGCAACCAGGCAAACGACGATGAGTGTAATTTGTACAAATGCAGAATATAAGTGCCATGTGCTTTAGCTGACGTCAGCATGACTACTGAAAATACGCGACAGCTCCGAAGACAACCCTGAACAACGTGTCATTCCCTAGCGGCCGCTTCTGATTGGTTAAGACTAAAGTGAACACCTCTACAGCTGATCCATTCAGTGTAGTGATGAGTAATTATGTTTAGGAAGTCATCCTGAAGGAATTTGCGCTCAGCTCCATTACATGTTGTCTCGTCTTTTTGGTGTGTTCTGTGGCACTTTTTGGACCAACACGGGGAGACTGATCATTTAGACTGGCTTTTCTGTCGACGGTCGGCCATCTGGTTGGTGTGTAGACATCTTTAGAGATACTGCAGGGAAGTGCCATCACAGCACTGGTTGCCCTCTTCATTCTCAAATATGGGGATTTTTTTTAGACATCAGTAAGTACATTAATAATGTTGAAATCCATCACAAGAAGTGCAAGCTCTGCTATGTGCACTAACATGATGTAATAAATAGCACCCCTTATTGAACTCTTACATGCCAGTTGTTTCCTGAATAATACTGTAGCTGGTATTGATAATCTTATGTATTGTTGTTCAAATGTAAGGTCTAATTACTTGGCTTATTGCAAAACGTTAGTGTTGGCAATATGAAACAATGAAAAACAATATTCAAATGAAACACATTTGTCCTTGTTTTGTCAGCTGCAAAACCACTTTTCATTTTGACTTTAACTCAAAGATAATTTTCCTCTTTTTCCACATTCCGTGACCTGCTGATCCCAGGTTCCCCTGGTTTTATGCTTAGTTTGAACCGGTCCATGTTCCAGTTTTGAGGGAGCCAATTAATCCAAACAACCGATTTCTTGGAGCAGACCCGTGATATACAGCAGCATCAACTTATCCAGCAAACAAATCAAAATCATTCCATTGAAGTTGTAATTCTGGTCACCTGGATAGCTTTAAGTCTAATTTTAGTCAGAACTGAGCTAAAAGAGTGAATATTGCATTATGCTAATGTTGCCTGCGTCTGCTTGTGTGAATAGGGAATTGTTTGCCAACATGTTCATAAACTAATAGTGTCAGTCTTGTGTTGGCAGCTTATTTGCTACCCCCAAGTGGTCAGAAAAAGATGAATCCATGCAGGTTTAACACAAATATACACAAGCAGACATTGAACTACACAATCCTTAAATGTAATGGTTTATTTAAAATGTGACTGAGAACACATTTTCAAGCTGCAACTGAAGAAAAATAATTCACTTTAAGATTAACAGGCTTCTCAAAATACTTGAGCTGGATTGTATGTGTCTGTAGGTTAAGATGTATGGACTAAGACTTTACCATTTGGTAAAATAGTCTGTTACCTGCAGCACAGGGGTCCTTTGTTTGTTTGTTTTATAAAATATAAATACATTTGCTAAACTTTGATTTCCAACTGCGTTAGGAGATGGGATTTGTAGATTCTCCAAGAGTCTGAGAGATTTTAGATGTTATCTAAAGAACACTTTTGTGACCGCATTTCCACACTAAGCTGAGCTGCACAACTTCTGGTCTTTGGATAAAACACATACGATAAATATACAGCAGAAAGATTAAACAATGGAAAAAGTTCAACAAAAGACCAGTTTCAAGCGGGACATTAATGTCACATTATTTAATTGTCCATTATGCATGTATTTCACTTCAGACACCGTAGTTACACAGCTGTAAGGGGTTGTAGCAGAATACTAACAAGGAAATACAAACAGACATGGTGTTCGTACATAATATGCATCTTCTGGACGACTGGAGGACCGACCACACGCTCTTCAAGCTGCAAAAGAAATTAAAAATAAAATTCATTGCGAAGACTTAAGCCTGTTCATACCAAAGATTTGACACCTGACAGTTTACACCAATGCTACTATAAGAGACAGTGTATCCTCTTCATAGCAAGGACTCTCTGTAGACCTACTTCCATTTGAACTGGATATAATTTTTACCATATGAATGAGGATAGTTAATTTCCAGTAGTAATGAATTAGAAAAACATAAATAAAAAGAATTTGGAGCAGTCCATTATCATTTTTAGTTTATTATTTGATAGAGCATCTGGAAAATGGCATTAAATGGGGGGAGATAGAAGTAATGATATGCAGCAAACAGGCCACAGGTTGGATTTGAACGCCTGTCGCTGTCAAGGACTCAGCCTACATGGGGCGCACGCTCTACCGGCTGAGCTAGAGGTCGTCCCACATAACATAACAGACAAGAGATCTCCCCTCTTTTGTCAATTTCTCCCATCTAGTCAGCAGTTCCATCGTTTAGAGGAGTTGGTGTCACATCTAATCAGCCAAACATTAACTATCGAGACAGCATGTCACCAGGGGAACAGCTGATGATAACACTGCTTCTTGGAAACAGGTGAGCTACATCCCATAGATATACAGTGTATGTTTTCTTAGTAACACTATTCTCTTGACAAGGGAAAAGAGGGCAGATGTAACCGTTGAGGAAAATTAAAAGTATCCTCCTGACTGCCATTTTCGACCAGCTGACTTCGCTACGAGCTAATTGGCTGTTCAAACAGGTGACGTGCCTTACGTTCTAAAACCAGCCAATGTCGACTTGACAAGCTGAGTCGCAGGCGACACCATCAGACTGCTGCAAGGTTCTAAAATGTTTTTTCCTCGTTGCAAATCTTTGGTGTGAGCTGGGCTTTACAGTCTACACTAGTTGTATGCTTCATTTGGTTTTAGGTTACAAAATTGGCACTTTTACAATCTTTTAAACAATTCCAATTTACATTTACATACGCCATAGTGCTTCTATATGTTATTACAGTTCGTTACCTGCAACACAAGGGTGGATGTATTCTGTATCAGACTGGTCACCTTAAGGGGAAAAAAGTAGAAAATTAGTCAAACTTGCATCATGTGTTCAATAGCCCATAATATTCAACACAATGACTATTCTGATAACTGTTCAGGTTGTTGTACAGCTACCACAGAGCAGTGTGTGCTGTGACTTCTGTGAATGAGGTTGAGAGAGAACTGATTTACTTGGCTGGTAGTAGTCGTAGATCTTGACCACGGCTGGCTTCAGGTTCTGCACTTGGTGCTCCTGTATGAGCTTCAGGCTGTGGTTGATGCCTATGTCCTTCGGTAACTGTTGGAAAAACAGACGACATGATCAGTAACTAATCTGGAGAGAATCATCTCTTGTTTGTCACTTTAAATCCCTCTCACCTCCCGTATGTACACCAGAACATGATCCTCCTTTTGTTCAACACGATCCACCAGCAGGGCACCTTTGAGCTGTGACGAGACATTAATCAGCTGTTATCATGACAACAACAACTGGCACAAATACTACTCAGTTTAAAGTTACTGTAATCACTCACCATGTTCAAAGACTCTGGGTCTGGGACAAATCCAGAGAGCATTTTGATATCCAGGATAACCATGTTTGTGCTGGACTCCTTTCCACTATATCTGTAATAAAAGTACCATAAAAATGTGATGTCAATCTGGTGTTTTGGAAAGGCTCCATTTACAGTTTGTTTGAGCTGAGTTTTAGCTACCAAGTTGTAAACATTCCTCCCCTGTCCATCCACCAACAGTAACATAGTTCAAGCCGGTAGATGCAGAGGATCGTTTGCCAAAAACTTCAGTATTCTACAATGTTGTGGATCTTCTTGTTGATTACTTACAGGGATGTTAGGCTCAGACTGAGTTTGGGTCTTTTGCTGGTGCAGTCGGCCTCTGGTTTGACCTCAACACTGAGAGTGGTAACATCAGCAGGAGTTGGGATGTTATAGACAAGAGAAATCTAAACAAGGAAAGTAATTAATATTCATAAAAAGTGAACGAACAATCTCAAGAATTTTCTTTGCTCAAATTGGTTCAAATGTACAGTATGAAGCATCAGGATTGGTGGTTTATGTACATCTAACCACTGACCTGTACTGCAGCACATGCAGTGCCCTTCACCTCCAGGCTGTACTTTCCTGTCACGTCCTGCAGCTGCTTCTCCTGGTAGAGCAGTTTGTTGTTCTGATTCACATCAAACATCAGCTGGCCACTGGGAGACTGGACCGTCACTGTGCTTGAACCCTCTGGACTGAACACCAGAGTGGAGTAGAGAGCCAGAGCCTGAAGAGCCACCACGGTGTCCTACAACACACACAAAAGAAAATAGCTAATACTTATGTGCTTAAATTTATACAAATGTAAATGTTCTTTTGTTTACACCTGTAGCAGCTTTCATATGTAGGAGTTCACTTTTATCAATTTCAGGTCTCTCCAATTGTTGATTTTCATACAGAAATCAATTAAGAAAATTACCATTTAAGACAAAATAGCATGCACATTTGTTTTATTTGTAGTTAATGGGCTAAACCAATGCCATTGTTCTCAGTATGGTTTAACTGACACTAACTGTTGAGGTATCGGGCAATGTCGCTGTCCTGTGAGAACTATGCATGTCTAAATAATGTGAGTTTCAGTTGTACAATAATTTAGGCTTTAGTGTTTTTTATAAGTGGATAAAATGATCCTTTACTTCATAAGCTAAATACAACATCTAAAGAAACATTAACTTGAAGAAGCAGAAAAATGCATTGTCACAAACGTGAAAATAGGGCTGTTTTTTTGTGCCATGCCATTGTTTGGGCTTAAGGTCAAGGCTAAGCCATACAATAACTTTGTTTCATCTTATTTGTCCCAGAATATTTTACTGTATGTTTGACTCAAAGTCCAGCTTAACCCTGTCTGGGCTGTACCTGTGTGGAGGAGAATCCTCCATAATAGTTCTGCTGGCTAGTCAGCCATCTAACGATGCGGCTGGCGTAGCCCAGGTCTTCAACAGTCGGAGAGGCACTGAGTTTAGCCAGCAGCACATAGGAGCTGATCTCCACAGACAGAGAGGCTGACGTTTCTGTTGCTGTCTGAGACCAGTGGAGGAACCCTCCTAAAAAACAGCCATCCACAAAGAGACCAACAGGCACAGGGTAAGCTTTGTCACAGTAATGAAGCCAGAATGATGTCCTGTAGGAGGAGGACTCACCTTCTTGTAATGCAACAGTGTCTAGGTGATTCAGTAGGTGAGCACGGGTCTCCATGTCTCCTGCCAGGGTGAAGACGTACGCCAGCAGAGCTGTGGTGTAGGTGTTGCTGAGGTCACTGATGGACTCCTTGAGGCAAGACAAGCTCTGCTTCACAGGATCCTAGAAAAGATTAAAAGAATACATTGTCTTTCGCCGCTGTGTTAACAAATTCCTATATTCAGGGAAATGAACGACTTCAGTAAATGGAGGCAATAACACAAAACAGCAGAAAGTGATCTTTAGAGACAAAGTGAGGGCACAGCGGAAAAAGAAACAGGCCAGGAATCAAGTATTAACCAGTGCTACTAATCTGAATGATAAAGGAGGTAACAAAAAACTATTTTCATTGACCAAAATAAACCACTACCCACAAATGTCATTGTCAAATGAGGCATACAATACTAACCAACAAACTGAAATATGTTTAAAAAAGACTAACATTACATTTGAAATATTAAGTCATCAGATGGCTTGTTACTCAAGTGAGACAGTGGAAGCACCGCAAAAAATAACAGGGTAAGACTAGGCTATATGGGTTGCATTCAAATTAATTCTAACTAATTAAATGATCCTTTGCTCAGATTTTTGAGAAATAGACTTTTTTATGATAGACAGTTTCATTCATGTCTACAACCTAATACTGGGGTTTCCTGCATGTACTCAAAACTAAATGGGTATTTCTACTACTTAAGTGGCATCAAGTGGTGAGGTTGCAGAACTTAACCTCTACCCTTCTGTCAAGCTTAGGAGAACCACAGTGGCTTATTCAATGTAAAACAGGCCCCTTTAAAGCCAGTGTTTGGTTTGTCCTTTCTGGGCTACTGTAGAAACATGGCAGTGCAACATGGCGGGCTCTTTGAAAGTGGACCCACTCCTAATGTAGATATGAAGGCTACATTCTAATCTAACGAAAACACAATTCTTTGTTTCAGGTGATTATACACTAATGAAAACATTAGTGCCAATAGACCCCCCCCCCCCTACATCCGACACACTGGTCCTTTAACCCTTGTGTTATCTTCGGGTCAAATTTGAGCCGTTTTCAAAGTTTCTTTATCAGAAATGTGGGTTTCTTTCAACCAAATTAACCAAAAATAATGTGTGGTTCCCAATGAAGTTCTTCGCAAGTAAAATTAATGACCACTGCTTTCCTAGAATTTGGGGTGTTTTATTTAATTTTACTGCAATTGTGTTATTCCCGGTGGTGCAATGGGGCACTTTTGCGCTCAACAGCAGATGAACACACACGTACATGAATGCACATGGAGAGACACATAAACACCCACATACACATGCACACACACACCATACCCCCACAAACACACACATTCATACAAACAGCAGCTGAGAAATACGTCATGTAATTGATCACATTATTGTGCTTTCCAGCACATGGAAATGCACACACACACAATAATACACACACAATACATAATACACACACACACAACATACGCATTTGGTAAGCGCCAGCATTATGCATTCACACACATACACACACAAAACATACTGAGTAATAATACATAATTTGATTTTACGAATGAATTTTCAGCCCCCCCCCCCCCCCCCCCCCCCCCCCCCCCCCCCCCCCCCCCCCCCCCCCCCCCCCCTCCCTTTTTTTTAGCAGATGAACACGCACACACATGTACATGCAGATACGCACACACACACACACACACACACACACACACACACACACACACACACACACAAACACAAATAATAACATACAGACACAACTTCAAACTACAGTTTTGTAAACTTTGTGTTATAACACCTTTGATGTGTCTTTTCCTAAATGGGGAAAAGTAAACTTTCCGTAAATCTTTTTTTCCCTTTTGGTAGCTCTCCGTTGTTTGTGAATACAATTGCATCAGTTAATTTTGACCTGAGAATATAATAATTGTCACATACCAGCCATTAATCCAAACACAACTAATGATCTCAACTCATTTCACTCAGAAGGTAGGTATAATTTCATGTAAATCAGGTCTGTTGACCAAAAATAGAAAAGAATAAGTGTAAAACTAGTTGAGATCAATTGGAATGAAGTTGAATAAAAGTGGTAACATAGAATTGAGTGATTAATTATAATTGTCTATGCTTTATAAACACGCAAAGCAGACCAGGTCACTTTTTACCCAGAAAAATTTAAATAGTTTCAAAACCGTATTTTCACTAAACTTACCAGTCTGATAACCCATCAACATATGTTCCCGTTCTCAATTGTTATTCAAAATAATTCATAATTTCAGCTTTTTTTAACTCAGAAATTAGGTATAATTTGACATAAATGCATTTTTTTGACCATATATAAAAAAATATAAGTGTAAAACTAGTGGTAAAAGGTTGCAAAGAAGTTGGCTAAGAAGATTTAACACAGAATTGGGTGATAATTTATACTTCATGCTTTATAAACTGTCAAAACAGACCGGGTCAATTTTGACAAGGGGGGGGGGGGGGGAAAAAAAAAAAAAAAAAAGGGAAAAAATTAAGATGAATGTAAATGTCTTAATACATAACCATTCATATTACAAATAATGAAATCTCACATCTATGGAAGAATGCATCTCCAAGAAGGCAGCAGTGATGTAGGCACTGAGAGTAACTTCATCAGACACACCACCCTGTAAAGAGGAAGCATAAGTAATTAGTGATCTAGTCTGACTCACTGGATGCAGAATGTATCATTGGCCGGTTTTTTTTTCCAAACAGTATTCTTCTCCCCTTTCACTATCTCCACTATCAGTTATAGCCAATGCCAGTCTTTTTAATTGGTTAACCGCTGCATCCCTAGTACTGACTCTAGAGTCATAGTGAGAGAATCAAGTGTCTCCCCTGTGCTTTTTGACCACGGTCAGAAATCTGTAGCAGGAAAAGTTAACCCTCTCCTTGAGTTCATGTTGTTTATGGAGAAGGAGAACCAAGACATTGCCGCGACATGTAGTTAAATTTTTCTAAAGGTGCACGTCAGTCTACAGCGTAGGGATCAATGTCTCCATGTACGTAGCCCCGGCGTAGATTTAACACAGAAGTCCCTCTTCCGACCCCCCACCCCCAGTGAAATTAATCTAAGAGGGAATTATTGTGGCTGGGTTGGCTCAGTGGTTAGAGCATATAGCATAGAGGTTTATGCCTCAATGCAAAGGTTCAGGGTTCAAATCTGACCTTTGATGATTGCCTGCGTTTCCCCCTTTCTCACCTAGCTATACTGTAAAATTAAAGGTGGAAAAGCCCCCAAAAATAATCTATTGCAAATTGTTCCTTTTATGTCGCAAATTTCGTGAAGTGGGCCCCAGGCTGGCATTTGTTACTACTGAGACATGAATGAAAGTCCTGATGGTGCATTTCCATTTAACTACTGCTACGGCAAAAGTGTCATTTAGTAAATAACATACTGACCTTTAGTTTCAGTTATCATCAGTCATTGTTCTACAAACTCTAGTAAAGAGGGACTTTCATTACCTTCATTATGTTGTGGAAGAGCTTTCCTGACTGTTCGAAACAGCCATTTTTTCGTTGTTTACTTTTCAGCCAGGTCACGGACGCTTCAATGTTCGCTGGGTCAATGTAGATGAAAGACTGAGCTTTGGCAAACGATCTCAACACAAATGCAGTCAGCCTGAGGATATTAAAACAAAGTTAGAGAGAAACTACAGAAATCTACTCTGTTGCAAGTATAAAAGGTAAACTATGTCATGGTAAATGTTGCAAAACATGTAAATACAGTATATAATTAATTATTCTTTGTGGATAATTGACCAGTAATGTTCTCACCAAGTGTTCCCTGGTCCTGCTCCAAATGTGCTGTAAGCACCGTCCTCATGTTTGTAGTTCAGCTGTCTCTGGTAGCCTGTGTAACAATAGAAACACTAATTAGGGCATTTACAGATTTGATAGGATTTATCAAATCCTATAATTTATGTAAATTCAAGATTTTGGGTAAATTTGTTTATAACATCTCTAAGTGTGAATGTACAGATGTAAAGAAAAAGTCCACTTTATGGCTTTAGTGGACAGCTGACAGTAAAAAGATGACAGGAAATTAAGGGAGAGAAAGAAAGAATGACATGCAACAAGGTCGCCCTGCTGGCCTAGAAGTTAGGGTGGGGGGGCCTATTGTCAGCACCATAACCCAGAGGCCAGCAGGGTGCCCCTGATCTGTAGTCTCTAATTGGAATGATGAGCACTGTCAAGCGATTATGCACGCTGCTTATTATATTTTGTGCAACCAGCACCAGAATGTAGCAGACGGTAGATTTGGCATACGTGTTCTTTTAGCTACCAAAGTAAACGGAGACTCACCACTGGTCAGGAAGTTGGTAGCCTTTTCCCTGATGGCTGGGGTCAGCTGCTGTGTGTTTCTCAGGTACTCGAGGATATAGATATTTGGGGCAAGGAGCGCCATGTTCTGCTCACCACATCCATACGGCATCTGCAGCA
The DNA here is from genome assembly GCF_010015445.1 of Perca fluviatilis. Lineage (NCBI taxonomy): Eukaryota > Metazoa > Chordata > Actinopteri > Perciformes > Percidae > Perca > Perca fluviatilis. Next base: position 16,898,808 of record NC_053113.1, on the reverse strand, counting down.
GCCCATCCAGGTTCTTCAGAGCCCGGCCCAGAATGTCACCTGCCCAAAAACACGGAATCACTGAGACCGAACACATAACTAACCTGACCTTTACTTTCTACTGGGGCTTGAAAGACAAACTGTTCTCATGTTGTTATTCCACCTTTTGTTAATCCAGAGAGAAACTAATTTAATATGTTGAAGGTATAAATGCACTTTGTATTTTGACTTTACATTGTTCAATTGATTAAAGCAACTCTCAATTAAAATGAATTTCTATTAATTTACCAAGGACTGATAGTGAAGCACGGGCAGATCCATCAACCACGTTCTCAGGGAGTTGTATGTCCATTTCCTCTGTCAAAGCTTCCCCTGTGAACAGAAAGAGAAAAAAACAAAAACACTCAGCACTAAACCAAAGATGTTTTCGTCATGTATTGAAACAGGTCAGACTGGACTAAGATAAAATCACAAAAAATGAGGGTTCTTTCACTTCAATTGATAAAATGTATTTTTGATCAAATTTATTTAATGACAGTAAATCAATCTGATGCACCTGCGCTAAAGTTGGCAAATCTGCCATAATCAAACTGAAACTACGTGCTATCTGCAAGTAGTGAAAACCTCCATTACATGTTTTAACATGCAATCTATTTGACTTTTCACATGTTTGATGGGCCAGGCCTGGTGTAAATCGTACTGACCTTTTGGGCAGAGCAGCCAGTTGTAGGTCTTTGTCATCTCAGTTCCCTCAGCCTGAGAGGGAAAGAAATAATGTGAGTTACAGAGTTTCCATTTGGGTAATTGATAAAAATGTTCTGCCTTCATCATCTTGTTTTTAAAGGTACCAACCTTTACTATGAGAGGTCGTGTGACCACGTCAATTCGTCCCCTTTCAGGCACGCTCACAACCTCATTGTCACATGAAATTTGGGATGTCACGGCCTCAGCTCTCACTGACACATTTACAACTCCTAAAAAGAACAAACCGTTTCAAACTTTTATTCAGAACAATGATATTTTGTCACTAATGTGGTTCTCACTGATTTCATAGAGATCAAAAAGGGCTCCTCCACCTTGACAGCCTTGTGGATAAAAGCTTGACTCTCACCTAAGGCTGAGGGGGCCATGGTCCAGCTGAGGGTCTTGCGCTCACTGCCACACAGACAGGATGTGTACTGGTCACCAGAGAGGGGGGTGAGGGTGTAATCTAAGGAGGGGGTTGGAGTCACAGTGACCTGTTCAAGAGAGAATATAATTTAAAACTGGAGATTTATGGCAAATGCAAAAAACTGCAGCACAATGCTCCAGTATTTAACCTTTCCCCTGAACATCTTGCAAATGTTTGTTTAAAATAAAAAAAGGAGACCTCTAATTATCAAGCAGTTTGAAGACTTTAAATTAGGAGTATTCCAAATATTTACTAGAATCTTGCTGAGGGCGTTGACAGGACCAGCTAAAGAGGTGGGTAGAGTTAATCAATTACAGGTTTCAATGTTTTTAAAAAAAGGTGCCATTGATTGCACATTGAAAAGGGAGTGGGTAAAGTCATTATCTAATACAATCATAACATTTATATATAGCACTTTTTAAGCAATAAACCCAAAGAGCTTTCCAAATTAAGAATTACATGATATAAATCCCCCCCCCCCCCTCCCTGCTAGACATACAAAATTCACAACAAACAGCACTTTTTGGGTGATCCCTTAACTTTTCATCTAGATCCATCATCAGGTAAATTCTATATATAAAAATAATCACTTTGCCAAGTACTTTGGTTTATGACCAAATTACCTGCAGACCAATCACCACCACTTTGTTTTCTCTTAATTAGCATAAAATTACCATGATGCAGCTGGTCAGGTAGTTGAAGGTGGTGGCCTTCAGTTCAAAGTGCTCCCCCCGGATGATGGAGTAGGGCAGGCTGAGCTCCAGGAAGAAGGGTTGGAAGACTGTGATGTTTTTACGTGGAGCCAAGCCGAAACCCTGAGGGGACAGACAGAAAGCCTCCGTCTCCCAGGTGGTGATGGTGTCTGGGACAGTGAGGGACACATCCTTCGTTCCAGACTCTCTGGATTAACAGATACACAGACACATACGGGAAACTTGAAAAACATACTCACTCATTTGTCAAAAAAACAACAATGTGATTACTAATGTGTAGACTTAATTGCAGTAACACCACATTGTAGTTACTGTTACATAAAAGAATGTGTAAATGTGAAATTGTTTAATATGCTGCGTCCTTGAGATCTCAGAAACTCAAATAAATGCAGTTATACTGGGTTTCACACAATTTTAAAAGAAAATCGCCTGTAAAATGACTAATATATTCTGCTAAAATAAACTAAAATTAGACTCAAAGCTTAGGAGCAGTGTCAGCAAATTAGTTCCATGCTATTCATGTGTGGAGGGCGACAGCAATAAGTCAGAGACTCTGGTGCACCCACACAAATGCCCTCAAACACATGACCATCAAAACCCTCTGTGGCAAAAACTCACCCAACTTCCACCAGGTCCCATATCCAGGTCTCAGGGAAGAAAGTGCGGACTGTCATGACTTCTTTCCTTATGGCTATGGTAGGAAGAAAGTAGAAAATATTCCATTAGGTAAAAACCAAATTTTTTTTTTTTTTTTAATTTTTTTTTTTTTTTTTAAAAAAAAAAGTTACCATAGTCACCATAGTCACCATAGCCACCATAGCCACCATAGCCACCATAGCCATGGTGGTATTCTCTTCCTTTGTATTTGAGGCATGAAGGCTCTCGGATATCCATGTTTGTTGCCATCTTCATCCCTACATTCTAGATAATCCAACAACAAACAGGCATCACTGAAAAGATGATAAATGTGCAACAATAACTTTAGTATATTTTTCATTTTGTACACTCATTTGTGCAGGAAGTACCTGGAAAACTGTATAAGTATCAGCTGTCCCACCACCATGGGGTTATGGCAAAACATCTGTTCTCGGTCTCACATGCAAACATTCTACATCATCTTGAACGTCATATGGAATATAGGACATTTTTGTGACCGGCAACAATTGAAATATCTGAAAAGAAAGGTTTGGTTCAAAGTTATAAACTGACAATGTTTGATGTTCTATCAAGATCTGACAATTGGGAAACTCTTGGACCCTAAGATACTCTTATATCTTGAATTGTGGATGTAAAGTATATTTGTCAAATCATTGCCTTTATCCATAAGGCAGACTCTTACAGAGGGTTACACCTCACATATGTGATCATAACCTTATACTATAGCGTTTTCATAACAGCACGCTTACAACTGGATGAAAAGAACAAAATCAGCATTGAGCTGCATTGCACAGTTGATAACAATGTACAACTGGTAGAGGGAGAAAAGGAAGAAAGATTAACCATGGGACAAGTAGTTAACAGTAAAAATGGATAAGGTAACGTGATGTACGCATATAGTTTTGGTTGATTCCAGTAGTTACCTTGTCTGCATCCAGAGTCTTCCCTGGCTCCTTGATGAGGACGCTCTGGTCAACAGCGCTCACACCACACAGAGATTCTGGCTGGGCGGTAACCTGCATGATGGTCTCCTCTCCTGGGACAGCCGAGGACGGAGAAAACTCCAGAGACACCTGACACAATCGGAAAAGACACATTGCACCATCTGGACTTTAGTGGTAGATGAGAACCTGTGATCATTTCAACCTGACACAATCGTGTATTTTTTTTCTCCCAGATTGATTTTTAAAAGATAGTTTTTTTAAATTGTATTCAATAGTGATAGTATATTGGGGAGCGACAGAGGGGACGACATGCAGCAAAGGGCCACAGGATTTAACCCGGACTTAACCCGGTCAGCTACCAAGGACTCGGCCTACATGGGGCACAAATTGCGTCACGCCAGGCCCACACAGCGATTTCACTAGAAAGCATTTTTCTGCCAGTGGAATGGCCACATGGCAGTTGGTCCTTCCAACGCTTAATTGCTCATAATGTATCTACTGTGATTTGGGGGTTATGATATTGTTGTCAGTCCGCATTCGCTGCTCTGCTAAGGTTGGTGCTTCCTTTCGAGGAGTGACAGAGTCAGAGACTAGAGGCCAAAAATCAACGCTGCATTTATTAAACATTTACATAAATAATCCATTCCACCTAAAATAGCTAACATGCCATCAGACAAGGGAAATGCTTAATGCATAAATAATCTTGTGTTAGTATAACTAGCTAAGACTGCATATGGATTATACCACCCTACCCATGCAATAGAGTCAGAAAAGGTTGTCCATCATAACAGAAAATAGACATGGCCCCAACATGTAGGAGGTTAATGTAATTCATTTCAGTGGGATACTTAAAAATTGCTCCAAAAAATGTCTTACATAGATAACCGGCTTTTTTTTTCAAGAAAAAGCTACATTTGGTGTTGATGTTTTGTAACAACTAACAAACACTTGATTCTGCACCTAAAATCTGACAACAGCCTTTGCCACATGTCTCAGTTCTTCTCAGGCTGACCTTGTGACTGAAGCATTGCTCAGTAGAGAAGTCAGCGCTGTTGGCGATCACAGTCTCACTGGGGAGGATGGCGTAAGCCACAACCTGGACGTCTGGTGCCATGTCTGGAGACACTGTCAGCTTAAAGGACACCTCGCCCTCATTCACTGAAACAACAATCACATGACTCCATAGATCAATAGATTAGCCATGCTAATTCAAGGGATACTTTTAAGACAAGTCACTTTGCTCACCCAATTTATCTTTGACTTCGACCCGTTCAACTCCTTGTAAAACAATGGCTCCTCTTGATAAGACCTGGGAAATTTAAAAGAAAATGACAAAGAATGAGTAATGCAACATGCCCGGTCTGCTGTGAGGTTCTGTCATGTGATAAAGTACATAGTGGAATATGTTTATATGGTTCATGGCAAAATGTTTTCTGTTTAAGTCACAGTTGAAAGAGGAGGAGTTATTCAAAGGCAGCATCAACATATCCAGAGCAGGATATTTAATAAGAGACTCAGTAAAATGTATTAAAAGGGGAACTCTACAATTTTACAAATCTCAACAAGTCTGTTTTTAGGAGAGTACTACTGCATATGGGGGAAAAAAAGTTACCTTGCATAAGTCAGCATTGGTTGGGGGCTGAAGACTACAAGTTTGAACATGATACAATTCTGGGGGACTGGAACCCATTAGCTACACACACATACATGTCCAACCTAGGGTGACCAGATTTCCCAGAACTAAAACCGGGAAACTTAGTGATCGTGCACGCACACGCTTTTTAACATGACCATTTGCCAGCCCAGGTCAGACACAGACACAGACAGATTAGACACAATTTTGCCAACAGCACACGTAGGCCTACTGCTCACAACATAATGAGTTATCTCAGTTAACTGACTGTGGTACTTCCCGCTGTTGGAATACTCAATACAATACGGTCCCACTTTTACACCATTTAGCGGTCAGCATTTTAACGGTTTAACCGGGACAATTTCAAAGTGGTTGGTGTAAACTGGGACATTTTAGCATTCCGACAGGCTTTAGTGGGGACAAGCAACTCAAAATTGGGACTGTCCCGGTCAAACCCTAGTCCAACCACACTTTCAGTGGTTGAGTTGCATTACTGGTAATGTTGCTTCTGGGTTTTGGCTAGAAAGTTTACAATAAAAAAGAAATTCTGGTTCATTGATTTTGATCCTTTTCCCTAAACAGTCATTTGTGATTCTCCAGTGGCTTAAATCACACAGACTGGATATTTAGCTTGATGTGCTCAGCTTTTAATATTTGGATGAAGTAGTTGAAACTCACATCTGGAATTTCTTTTGCAGATTTCTTTTACAGTGTTTCCAGTACAATGCTTGTAACGGTAAACAGGGTTTGCCCTAATGTTAGCTGTCAAACTTCACTATTTCTCAACATTTTCAATGCTTAAATGTTGACATGTAGCACAAAATCTCCTGGGTAATGATGTAATGGTTGTTTTAAAAACATCTTCCACATGTCTATGTCTCTGGAAGTGGTGAGAGAAAAATAGTTCAACCACTCACCAGATACATCACATCCATAAAGCCCTGGGCCTCTCCAACTACGGTGTATTGGATGAAGATGTCTTTTTTCTTGTCACAGGAAAGTGGTTCATCCTTCTTCTTCACATCCAGGGAGCTGACTGTTTTAGTATCAGGAGAAGAAGGTGTGGCCAAAGACACTCTGTGATCCTTAGACTCATAGTATGGTGTTCTGTAAGAAGGGTAGCCCAGTGTCGGTGTGTCGCTAACCTAGAGAGCAGTGAAAAAAAGAAAAACACAAAAAATGAGATCATGGCAGATGAAGTAGAAGAAATCTTCAGTTTTTACAACCATAAAATTTTTTTTTAGACTATATGGCACCTATATGGCAGCATATTGAGAAACCATTTGAGGTGTCAGATTTGGACTGTGTTATCAATTTTATGATAAATGTTGGATTACAGATTGTAGTTTCTACTTCTTACTTGTAAGTGGATGTCCCATTTAAAGTCAGCTGTGCTTAATGAGAAAGTGGCGACACCATCACTGTCGGTTGTGAGATTCTGTAACCAACGCGATGACCACATTTCCCCCTCAAACAGGAACACCGGCATGTCAGGAATGGGTATATTATTGTAATAAACTGCTTTAACCTGTTGGAAGCACAACGTTGTATCACCGAGAATGCACACTGCTTCAGTTACACTGTGTATAGAATCACATTGAAGAAGTGAAGACCAAATGCACTTACTTTTCCTTCCACATTTGATCCTTTGTTATAAATCTTGGGAATGTCAGTGAAAGACAGCTTTCCAACAACATATGAAATCACCGTAGTCTTCTCCTGTGAGCGTGAAATACCTGTACAAGAAGACTTCATGTTACAACAATGTGTACGCCATATTGTTTCAATACACGGCATAATCATTTTGTCATTATAGGCCTACTAATTCTTTTAGAATATAAGTACGATATATGTTATGACTTGCCTGTCCCCTCCTCTTCCATATTTGCACTGATTTGCAGTACATCGTGTAGCACCTTTTGCGCAATTTTTGTGAAAGTTGACATTGTGAAGATAAAAGTGGCACAGCCTCTCTTGTCCGTCTAGAAAGCACAATAAAATAAGATAAAATAAAGTGGAAAAAGTGAAGGACATTTCAAACTTTCCACACGTCATGCCCTTATTACTTCTTAAAAACTTTTAACTGTCAAATCTTTATGTCTAACTACTATCTCCATTGTATAAAAATGAACTTTTACGCTCCTTAATTTGTACATTAGACTGACAAGACAGATGACAATATGTAGTGTTAATGTGCACAGTGTACATTCTGTAGGAGGATATGTAAGGTCTATGCACCTTGCTTCGTGAGACTGTCACCATGGCTACTGTACCTGCTTTGTCACCTCGTAGCAAGGCATCGGGATTTCAGGGATTCCCTCTGGATGTTCAGGGGTGATTACAAGGGGTATACGATAATAGGCATCTAAAGGTCGGCACACCTTAAAGTCAACACTGCCTGGCACAGGCTGTCCGTATGTATACCTAATTAGATGGACATAAAAAAAATATTGTTATTGAAAAGAAACCATTCCCTAAACTGGACCTATTTTAGAATATTTCAGAGTAATGAGCAAAATAGCTTTTACTTACGTTGCACATACTTCAGCTTTGATTTCTTCCTGATTAATACTTACTTTATCAAATGCATTTATTTTTACGTCAAATTTAGGCAAAACTGAGGACAAAGGGATTATTAGCATTTTTGCTTCATTAAACATATTAAAATGGTTGGTAAAAATAAAAAAACTAACTCACCGTATTTTTCCACCTTGAAGCTGTGTTGTATTTTATCTGACCCAATCGACAAAGTAAATCGGTAGGCTCCTTCACGAGCCTCAGAGTTCAAGGGGTAAGAAAGCTGCAATATCTTCCTATTGGATGTTTCATTCAACCACTGTCCAATCCTGTTGCTGTTAGAATCCTGTTAAGTGAAGTAAAGAACGTGTGACAATAGGAAACTTGTGAATACAGGAAGAGTGGCATTTCTTCAACAAGATGGCAGATAAGAGTGGGCCACGGTTTGGTGTAAAATTGTATGAGTAGGAAAAATATAAAAATTTGCACTGCTCGCTGTGTGCACTGGCAGGCTAATATCAGTGCCCAGTTACAGATATATTGGTCTTAGTGTATAATGGGTGTTTGTACAGAATTTGCTGCAAAAGTATATGAATATTTGTGTTATTTCCTTTTTAAAGCAAGTTTTATGTAGTATGACAATCTTATCTTAACTTTTGGTCCACTTACTAGCTAGTTTTGGAGTTTGTGCAATGCAAAAAGAAATAAATAAATAACTCCCATCTACTGATGAACATTAGAGGCTGTTAATATCTCCAGAAAATGCTTTTTGTAAAACACTTTTTGACACTGAACACTGATTTTTCATAAGAAAATGCAGCCTGTAAAATAAGAATTTTGGTGTCCAAGGTCATGCATGAAAGTCACTTCATGTTTTTAGGAGATTAACATGCTGAACTTTTAATAGCTTAATAAGTCAACTGGAGCATTTTGCTTTAAGGTATTTGTATTAGAAAACAAAACAAAAGATGTAACTTTCGGTTTAATATACCCAGTATGTTAAAATGTGGATATTATTCTTACCTCAATTTCAATTATATCGTACTGTAAAGAAAGAAAGAAAATATTTGTTAAAGCACAAGCTGCTTTGTATCCCTGTCATCACATTGTCATAATGAATTAAAGACTTGAGCTCTTATATTCATTCTGATGTTTCGTTTTTCTGGAGAAAATATATACTGTTCTATTGTAATCTTTAGTATAAATTCCACTGTTATTTCCAAGTAAATGGGATAATGTGCGACAAAATGTTGCAAAATGTGAAAACACATGTTGGAATGGATCCATCACTGGGTCAGCAACCTTCAAAGCAGCTTGGTAGGTTTACCTAAAGGGGCTGTGGTTGTACTACTGACCGAGAGCTTCACCAGGAGCTCATATTCTGGTTCAATCAAAACTAAAACCTGCACCATTATCAAACCGTATCACTGATACTCTTTATGAATGAGACCTAAAGAAAGGAAAGACTGTTCAAACACTCACCAGCTGATTGACAGGTCTTAACTTGGTATCCAGTGTGATGACTCTGAATTGCACTGAGAGACATGCAGAGAGATTACACGAAGCCTTACAGCTCTTCTACAGCAGTGTTAAACATCCTAACAGGCCAGTGATTGGTCTTCTGTTAACTGTTATAAAAATAAAAAATAAATTGATAGTTTACTATTGGTTTTCCCTCTGTTGTCTGCCATAGAACTGAACAAATTGTAAGTAATCAGTGGAAAATGTCCCAATATCCCAAGAAGGAAACCTCACCTTCAGCTCAGTCTGCATAATTAGTATTAATATTTAGGTCAATATTTAGGTAATCAACGTGGGACATTACTAATATGATATCCAGAAGAGGGGGACTTCTGTGCTCTCAGCTGCAGCAGGGGAAAAAGTAGTAGTAGTAATTTAATTTAAAAAAAACCTAGAGGCTTAAGGAATCTCACCTCAATTAGTATTATAAAGAAATACATAAGTCAAGTAATCTAGTTAAGTAACCAAGCAAACATAGATTAAAAAAGCAAATATAAAGTAACCAACATAAATGAAGAAAAACCCTTCAGCTCAAAATTACCCGTTTGTCCTGGGAGGTAGATTGGTTTATCTGTTTGGATGAATGTCATTGGTCGATAGACTTTGATCTTAACTTTTCGGACTTCTTTAGAGTAGAAAGTGTTGCCTCGTACCTCCACCACAAAGTTCTGCACCACTTCACCCTGCACTAAAGGAACCTGTGACAGAAAGAGATTTTATAGACACCAAGAGAGCCATTACATCCCATTAAAACATGTTTTATAAATATTTAACTTGATCTGTTGTAACTTAAATGGTTAAAATCACTTATTACAACAGCAGTTTACACAATTTATTATTTATTTATATTGTGTGCTTTCCTTTAAAAATCTGTGCCTGTATGTGTTATGAAATCCCATCAATGTTTTCCAACTCAATTTTTTCAACACATTTTGTGGAAATGAGCAAAATCAAAATCAGGAAAGCTGCTGACCTTAAATTCAGTGCAGGTATGAAATCCTTTACAGGACGTCTTCTTCAGAAGGGTTGTATTCGCCTCTTTGGACATCAGAGTGACGCTCATTTCCAGAGTCTCGCTGGGCTGCAGGAGACTCGCACAGAATTTGGTCTCAGCTCCAGATTCAAGAATTGCAGGAATGGCTACCATGTACTGCCTACAGCCACAGACACACATACAGTACATATCTCACTGGATCAGACATGGAAAGAAACCCCAACCCAGACAATTATGCAGCATAAAATCCTTTCCCATGATCAATTTGTTAAATCACCTTTGTTTCATCAAATTGTTTAATCATTATTATTTTTTAACTGTAGAGGTAACTTACGGTCCTGCCACTGCTTGGCCCACGCACATCCAGCTCAAGAAGACACACAGTTTCCATGTCCACATCTGAATCCCAGGACGACCCATGACTGAATGAGATGATCCTGAGTCAGCATCTGTTTAGTAGTCTCCGATTGAGAATTCCACGCCCACAAGCCAACCCCCACATCCTCTCTATTTGATTTTAAGGTAACCCATTCAATCATTTATAGACTTCATGTTGTGGTGTGTAAGGTGTAGAATAATGTTCTTAGTAATTTCCATCCATCCATCCATCCATCCATCTTCGTCCGCTTATCCGGTGTCGGGTCGCGGGGGGAGCAGCTCCAGCAGGGGACCCCAAACTTCCCTTTCCCGAGCAACATTAACCAGCTCCGACTGGGGGATCCCGAGGCGTTCCCAGGCCAGTTTGGAGATATAATCCCTCCACCTAGTCCTGGGTCTTCCCCGAGGCCTCCTCCCAGCTGGACGTGCCTGGAACACCTCCTTAGGGAGGCGCCCAGGGGGCATCCTTACCAGATGCCCGAACCACCTCAACTGGCTCCTTTCAACGCAAAGGAGCAGCGGCTCTACTCCGAGCTCCTCCATGACTGAGCTTCTCACCCTATCTCTCAGGGAGACGCCAGCCACCCTCCTGAGGAAACCCATTTCGGCCGCTTGTACTCTGGAAGTCATTCTTTCGGTCATGACCCAGCCTTCATGACCATAGGTGAGGGTAGGAACGAAAACTGACCGGTAGATCGAGAGCTTTGCCTTCTGGCTCAGCTCTCTTTTCGTCACAACGGTGCGATAGATGGAATGTAATACCCGCCACTCCGCCGATTCTCCAACCAATCTCCCGCTCCATTGTCCCCTCACTGCGAACAAAACCCCAAGGTACTTGAACTCCTTCAAGCGGGGTAAGGTCTCATTCCCTACCTGGAGAAGGCATTCCATCGGTTTCCTGCTGAGAACCATGGCCTCAGATTTAGAGGTGCTGATCCTCATCCCAACCGCTTCACATTCGGCTGCAAACCAACCCGTCAGTAAGTGCTGAAGGTCACAGGCCGATGATGCCATCAGGACCACATCATCTGCAAAGAGCAGCGATGAGATCCCCAGCCCACCGAACTGCAACCCTCCCCACCCCGACTGCGCCTCGATATCCTGTCCATAAATATTACAAACAGGATTGGTGACAAAGCGCGGCCCTGGCGGAGGCCAACCCTCACCTGAAACGAAGTCCGACTTACTGCCGAGAACCCGGACACAGCTCTCACTTTGGTCATACAGAGATTGGATGGCCCTCGTAAAGACCCCCTCACCCCATACTCCCGCAGCACCTCCCACAGTATCTCCCGGGGGACCCGGTCATACGCCTTCTCCAAATCCACAAAACACATGTAGACCGGTTGGGCATACTCCCAGGCTCCCTCCAGGATCCTTGCGAGAGTGAAGAGCTGGTCCGTTGTTCCACGACCAGGACGGAATCCGCATTGTTCCTCCTCAACCTGAGGTTCGACTATCGGCCGAACCCTCCTTTCCAGCACCTTGGAGTAGACTTTACCAGGGAGGCTGAGAAGTGTGATACCCCGGTAATTGGCACACACCCTCTGGTCCCCTTTTTAAAAAGGGGAACCACCACCCCAGTCTGCCACTCCTTTGGCACTGTTCCAGACTTCCACGCAATGTTGAAGAGACGTGTCAACCAGGACAGCCCCTCCACACCAAGAGCCTTGAGCATTTCTGGACGGATCTCATCAATCCCCGGGGCTTTGCCACTGTGGAGTTGTTTGACTACATCAGTGACTTCCGCCCGGGAAATCGACGACAATCCCCCGTCATCCTCGGGCTCTGCCTCTAACATAGAGGGCGTATTGGTATATGGTGTGTAAGGTGTAGAATAATGTTCTTAGTAATTTCACATACATATAATAAGAATGTAAAAGGTTTCCATAAGAGACCAACTGTGTTTTGGTGTATGCTTATTGCTTATTGAGTTGTGTGTTGTCATAGACACGGTGATTCCCCAAACAAAGGAAACTCTGACGCACAGATGGTTTAGCTTAAGTGGTAAGCATAAGATAGTTAGGGTCACAGTGGCCTCGAGCAAAGTACATTGAGTAATAATAATAAGCGAAACAGGAACAGAATGCACCGCTTTGCGTGAGAGTAAATTAAGATGAGATACAGCACAGTGGCCTCGACCCTGGCATGTGTTGTGTGAAGATAACACTCCCTGTGCTGGAGAAAAGAGGGGGCCCAAGAAAGAAAGTGTAAGAGATGAGGAGAAGTAGCCTATAGATAAGGGCTCACGAGGTCTGACAGTCTAGAGATACGTGGATCATCTCTGGCTTTTTGTCTGTTGCTAGGAAAACAGTTTCTGCGTGCTTTGTGATCCCACAAATCTGTATATTGAAACTCTGATGCTTGACTGATTTAACGAATGTATTTCTCTTTATCTTATCGTCTTATTTGGCTCTTGCTTAGGATCAATGTTATTCCAATTTAACGAACGTGCTGGGATATATAGGTCTTTTATTTGGTGTTAGACACATTGTTCCAAAAGGGGGGACACAGAGGAGGAAATGCCCAACAAAGGGTTACTGCAATTTACGGTTTAATTAGGCAATGTTTGAAGTCCAGAAAGTTTGTCATTCCAACTATAACAATGTAACTATGAAAGATATTTTTTCCTGAATCAGTCTGCGGCACTTCATATAGCTCATTCTAAGATATGATAATTTAAAAAAGGTGCAACGTGTAGGTACTTGCCGCTGCCCTTTTTAAAAAAAATTGTTCAAGTTTGTGAACAGTTTTGGCCCAAAACAAACCATCCCCAAAAATGTAACAGATTCTGCGTTTAAAAGACCGTCGCAAGAGCTCAGTGGAGTGAAACAGCCTGCCTGGCAGAGAGGATGCACAGGCGGCGATGCAAGGGGAAGCAGAAGCGAGTCAAGCAAGCCGGGATCCAAGCTAGGATAATGGTACGTGTACACTGGGAAGCGTCATATCCACACTTTCCATTCATTGTCTATGTGAGCAGCCAGGCAAATCATTCTGGTAGCGTCGCAGCGACTTTCGAGAAGCAGGGCGTCGAGTTGACCTCTCCTCATTTGCATAGTTGTGGTCCAGGCTACTTGCAAATCAGGATGAAAGTGGATCCACCCAGGAGCAATCAAACAATTACCATAAGTGCTAGAAATGGGTGGGTTTTACATGTCATATTCAGTGAACAGCTAACATCACATCCTCCAGACCTGAGGGGGAGTGACCTGAGAGGCTGGAAAAGATGGCGGCAGCAACAGTCAGGAAATTGCGTTGCTAAACTTTTATATGTTTTTTTCTCACCTTCAAAGTGGAATTTACTTGAAGCAAACAGCTTGTGACTCTCATTGACCATTTTTTGACCATGTATGTTCTACATTTACTGCAAAACCAATTGGGACAAGCTAATGGGAGTCTAGTTAACTACGACAACTGACAACAAAGGCGAACCAGCTATCGGGAGTCGTGCTAGCTAACTCGGACAACTGACAACAATGAAGACGAACAAGCTAACGGGAGTGTCACTGCCCGATGTGAGTTGAGTGCAGATTTGTGTCGCGCATGCGTCACTTTGCGATGAGTGCAGATGTGACACTTTGCAACAAGTAGCCTCCAAGATGCTAACGGCTTTTTGAGCTAACGCACAGTCTATGAGCTAACGTTAGCAATCAAACAATCATAGCTAAAACGTTTTTGAAATGACTGCTACTGCTGGCTACAAGTTAGCAATCAAACACAACAAAGGCTGTCATTTGAATGGTGTTTTGAGCTAACAATAGCAATCAAACAATCATAGATAGCTAAAATGTTTTTGAAATGACTGCTAGCTACAAGTTAGCAATCAAACACAACAAAGGCTGTCACTTGAATGGTGTTTTGACCTAACATTAGCAATCAAACAATCATAGATAGCTAAAACGTTTTTGAAATGATTACCATCTTCTGTTATTGTATGTAAAGAGAAACGTTTATTATTTTATGTATTTCACAAATTTCTGTAAGACGTTCAAATCTGAACATGCGCAACTCACATCTGCACTTTAATTAAAAAAGAATATTAGTACACTGAAAGATAATAAAACCCCACGTAATGATGGTCTCACTGGTGAATTTTACAAGGTATTTCAAGATATTTAAAATTATTCTCTCAAATCTTTGCACAAAGAAACAAGACACAATTACAGATGACTGCCAGTCTGGATTTATGCAAGGAAGGCCCAACAGTAATAATATTTGTTTGATTTTAGATTTGATTGACTATAAGGATTACATAACAGAAGTACCTCCACTCCCAGAATATCCTAGAAAAGAAGAGATTACAATGGTCAAACAACTTTTATATGTTTTTTTGTCACCTTCAAAGTGGAATTTACTTGAAGCAAACAGCTTTTGACTCTCATTGACCATTTTTTGACCATGTATGTTCTACATTTACTGCAAAACCAATTGGGACAAGCTAATGGGAGTCTAGTTAACTACGACAACTGACAACAAAGGCGAACCAGCTATCGGGAGTCGTGCTAGCTAACTCGGACAACTGACAACAATGAAGACGAACAAGCTAACGGGAGTGTCACTGCCCGATGTGAGTTGAGTGCAGATTTGTGTCGCGCATGCGTCACTTTGCGATGAGTGCAGATGTTGTGACACTTTGCGACAAGTAGCCTCCAAGATGCTAACGGCTTTTTGAGCTAACGCACAGTCTATGAGCTAACGTTAGCAATCAAACAATCATATCTAAAACGTTTTTGAAATGACTGCTACTGCTGGCTACAAGTTAGCAATCAAACACAACAAAGGCTGTCATTTGAATGGTGTTTTGAGCTAACAATAGCAATCAAACAATCATAGATAGCTAAAATGTTTTTGAAATGACTGCTAGCTACAAGTTAGCAATCAAACACAACAAAGGCTGTCACTTGAATGGTGTTTTGACCTAACATTAGCAATCAAACAATCATAGATAGCTAAAACGTTTTTGAAATGATTACCATCTTCTGTTATTGTATGTAAAGTGTAATGCTTTATTATTTTGGTATTTCACAAATTTCTGTAAGACGTTCAAATCTGAACATGCGCAACTCACATCTGCACTTTAATTAAAAAGAATATTAGTACACTGAAAGATAATAAAACCCCGACGTAATTGGGTCTCACTGGTGAATTTTACAAGGTATTTCAAGATATTTAAAATTATTCTCTCAAATCTTTGCACAAAGAAACAAGACACAATTACAGATGACTGCCAGTCTGGATTTATGCAAGGAAGGCACAACAGTAATAATATTTGTTTGATTTTAGATTTGATTGACTATAAGGATTACATAACAGAAGTACCTCCACTCCCAGAATATCCTAGAAAAGAAGAGATTACAATGGTCAAACAAGTCAGTGATGACCATCAAAAGAGAATAATAGTAATGGAAGATAAGATGAACGAGATAAACCATTGTAATAGTGTTTGTATGTGTGTGTGTGTGTGTGTGGCTATACGGTCTACCACGTTGACGTGAGCCACAGAATTGGAAGGAGAGAGGGCACAAAAACTAGGCCAGTGATAAGATTTACATCCCGATCGACGAAAGAAATGTTGTGGAAATGTGCAAAGGAGTGAGTTCCTCAAGATAAAGAAACTGAAATTTAGATAAGATTTGACCTCAAAAGACAAGAAAGCGCGCAACACACTGGCCATGGATTGAAGATGCACGCAAGCAGGGGAAAAAAGCCTTCTTTGTTGGCGCCAGAGCCTTCGTTGATGGTAAAGAAATCAGAGTGTAATAGTTGATGGAAAATAAACTCCACACAACTGGGGTGGAAACAAATATGAAAAGTTACATTTATGCTTTGTTGAAAACATAGTTCTGAAGCATAATCTAATCTAAAATAAAAAACAAAAGTAATTGAAATATTGAGATTTCACTTTTTAAGGCACTTTAATCCCAAAAATTATTTTCTCAATGTTAGGAAAGCACAGTCTCAGGGGTCAGAGGAATATAATCTCATGCATGTTTGTAGCAATTTATTAATATTCAAAGGTAAAGAAAAGCATTTTGCATAAGGTTAATTTAACACTAGTTTTTCTAGATACTTTTCTGCTCTATTGTTCAACTTTTCTTTGTCACTTTGTTAATTTAATGTAAGGGGTATACGAGAACAGATAAAGACAAAGGCTATTTTTTATTTTTTTAAAATAACAACATAATACAAACAGAATAGTATAGACAACGCATCAGAGTACCTCTCTGCCAAACAAAAAAACAAAAACAAACAAACACAGCACAACACAAGACTAGACAATGACTACACAGAATGACTGTTCCCACAGAGATGAAGTTCATTGTTAAGCAATAAGCATGAGGTGGAATAACTTACATTGCAGGTAGCTCGATTTTCTCTTTAACATGGCTGATAAATGGGTTCCACAACTCAAAAAATCTGTTAACAAAGCCCCTTAAATAATGTATTATCTTTTCTAATTTAAGAAAATACAACACATCTACAGTCCAGTGTGTAAAAGTGGGAGGGTGATGATCTTTCCACTTAAGTAAGATCAGATGTCTTGCAATAAAAGTCACAAAAGCAATGGAATCTGACTTTGTTTTAGACAGACCAAGATGATCTGGGGAGACACCAAAAATGTCCATGAATGGGCAGGGACTGATGGTTATACCTGCACCTATGCAATCTGAGACCGCCCCAAAAATCAAAGACCAAAAGTCATTAAGTGTGCTGCAAGCCCAAAACATGTGAGTGTGAGTGGTAGGGCATGAACAACACTGATAACATACATGACTAATATTTGGGAAGTGTCTTGAAAGTTTTTGGTTGGTCCGGTGCGAGCGGTGCAAAAGTTTACATTGCATTAGGCTGTGCCTAGCACATATCGATGAACCACGTACTCTTTGCAGGATTGAGAGCCACATATCATCAGTGATGATTTCACCCAAATCAAATTCCCAATCAGCCTTTAGAGAGGGAAGCTGAGAATGACGCTCCTGTGTGAGCTTATTGTATATTATGGAAATGATGCTCCTAAATGCTGCAGTATGCTCTACAAGCACATCAACCGGGTTGCATGTGGCAGTGTTGGAAACACGGGTAGTGTTTTACGCAGAAAGTCTCTGATCTGAAGATAGCGGAAGAAGTTACTTTTGGGAAGGTTAAATTGGCTACAGAGCTGGTCAAAGGAAGATAAAACACCATCAGAGTAGAGGTTGTAGAAAAACTTAATACCTAATTTCCACCAGTTCAGAAATGACGTGTCTAATAAGGAAGGTGTAAAAGCATGGTTAAAATAAATAGGAGCTTTTAGGGAGAGACATGTCCATCCAAAATGATGAATTTTATAAGAGTTTTAAGGCAGATTATTATTTTCTTCAAGAAACGCATACCTTAGCTTCAGATTAAAATTTTTGGAAAAGTCAATGGGGAGATAACATATGGATTGCTTATGGTAATAATAACTCTGCTGGTGTAGCTATTCTGAAAGGATCCTTTCAGGGAAAAGTACTTAAAACAGTTGCTCATGATTCTGGAAGGTGGATTATTTTAGTTTCTGAATTTATGGATGATATTTTCATTCTGGGTAACATATGCGGCTATAATAACAGCCCAAGAAACACAATGTTATTTGAGGAATTTGAAAATGAAATTATACTTTACTGAATACCTTGCTAATGCTAAACTACTGTTAGTACTGTTAGTTGCATATTAATTGCTATGACATGTGGAGAGTAAATAATCCAGATCAAATCCAGTTCACTTGGAATAACGAAGATTTTCCAAAAAGATCTAGGATTGACTTTTGGTTTATATCAAATTAATTAATAGATAAAGTAAAAGAAGTCAAACTATAACCTTTAATCTTCACTGATCACAAAATTATATCTTTAACATTACATACAAAGAACCAGTTAATTAGATGTAATCCAAATTTCTGGAACTTGAACAATACACTTTTATGTGATAAAATCTTTAAAGAAAAAGCCAAGGAAATTATAAATGAAAACTGGAGTAGAGCTCAAGAAGAAAAAATGTGAGGTCAACACTAGAATATACAACATTTCTGATTCGGAATATGGCAATTAAAAGGGGTAAAGAATTAGCAAAAGAGAAAAGTTGTGAACAAGATAGAATACTTAAGATTATAATTTATATTTATGAAAAAGACAACATGTCTCAAACAGATATCAATAAATTAACCAAATTACAATCTGAGTTGGAAAATGTATATCAATATTTAGTACGGGGGCTTTTATCAGGTCCAGACGGAGGTGGATGAAACATGGTGAAAGGAACACTAAATATTTTCATTGTTTAGCAAAAACAAATGCCACTCTTAATAATATATGTACATAAATTTAAGATTAAAGAGCAGATATCTGAACATCCCCCTGAAATCTTGAATTTTGTGGAAGAATTTTATAAAAAAAAAATTATCCATCCATCCATCCATCTTCGTCCGCTTATCCGGTATCGGGTCGTGGGGGGAGAAGCTCCAGCAGGGGACCCCAAACTTCCCTTTCCCGAGCCACATTAACCAGCTCTGACTGGGGGATCTTGTTCCCAGGCCAGGTTGGAGATATAATCCTTCCACCTAGTCCTGGGTCTTCCCCGAGGCCTCCTCCCAGCTGGACGTGCCTGGAACACCTCCCTAGGGAGGCGCCCAGGGGGCATCATTACCAGATGCCCGAACCACCTCAACTGGCTCCTTTCGACGCAAAGGAGCAGCGGCTCTACTCCGAGCTCCTCCATGACTGAGCTTCTCACCCTATCTCTCAGGGAGACGCCAGCCACCCTCCTGAGGAAACCCATTTCGGCCGCTTGTACTCTGGAAGTCGTTCTTTCGGTCATGACCCAGCCTTCATGACCATAGGTGAGGGTAGGAACGAAAACTGACCGGTAGGTAGAGAGCTTTGCCTTCTGGCTCAGCTCCCTTTTTGTCACAACGGTGCGATAAATTGAATGTAATACCGCACCTGCTGCGCCGATTCTCCGACCAATCTCCCGCTCCATTGTCCCCTCACTCGCGAACAAAACCCCAAGGTATTTAAACTCCTTCACTTGGGGTAAGGACTCATTCCCTACCTGGAGTAGGCACTCCATCGGTTTCCTGTTGAGAACCATGGCCTCAGATTTGAAGGTCACAGGCCAATGATGCCATCAGGACTACATCAACTGCAGAGAGCAGCGATGAGATCCCCAGCCCACCAAACTGCAACCCCTCCCAACCCCGACTATGCCCTGATATCCTATCCAAATATGTTATAAACAGGATTGGTGACAAAGCGCAGCCCTGGCGGAGGCCAACCCTCACCTGAAACGAGTCCGACTTACTGCCGAGAAACCGGACACAGCTCTCACTTTGGTCATACAGAGATTGGATGGCCCTGAGAAGAATCCCCTCACCCCATACTCCTGCAGCACCTCCCGGTGCAGTATCTCCCGGGGAACCCGGTCATACGCCTTCTCCAAATCCACAAAACACACGTAGACCGGACGGGCATACTCCCAGGCTCCCTCCAGGATTCTTGCGAGAGTGAAGATCTGGTCCATTGTTCCACGACCAGGACGGAATCCACATTGTTCCTCTTCAACCTGAGGTTCGACTATCGGCCGGACCCTCCTTTCCAGCACCTTAGAGTAGACTTTATCAGGGAGGCTGAGAAGTGTGATACCCCTGTACTCCAATGTAGCGCACACCTGCCCAGCGCCTCACAACCTGGGCAACTCCGGAGAAGAAAAGAGTCCAACCCCTATCCAGGAGTATGGTTCCAGAACCGAGACTGTGCGTAGAGGTAAGCCGAACCAGATCTAACTGGTAGCGCTCCACCTCCTGCACCAGTTCTGGCTCCTTCTCCCACAGAGAGGTGACATTCCACATCCCCAAAGCCAGCGTCTGCTGCCCGGGTCTGGTCTGTCGAGGCACCTGACCCCAGCGGTTCCTCCCACAGGTGGTGGGCCCATGGGATGGAGAGATGGGGGTCCAGGGCTTCCTCCGGGCAGGGTCACTCCATCTCTACCTCGATCACTCATAGGGTTTTTGAACCATTCTTTGTCTGTCCCCTCACCTGAGACCACTTTGCCTTGGGAGACCCTACCAGGAGCACAAAGCTCCAGACAACACAGCCCTCAGGTTCATAGAGACACACAAACCTCTCCACCACGATAAGGTGATGGTTCCCAGAGAGGAAAAAATTATATTCCGGGCAAATTGACAGTCTTAACACATCAGATTTTTTCATCTCTATAGCAAATGAGGCACGAGCCATTGACTAAACTCAAAAAGACATCTGTGATCAAGCGCTGTTACTCTATGAATTAAAAAAGAATATTAGTAAACTGAAAGATGATAAAGCCCCACATAATGATGGCCTCACTGGTGAATTTTACAAGGTATTTCAAGATCATATTTAAAATTATTCTCTTACATCTTTGCACAAAGACTCAAGGCATGTCTAGACACAATTACAGATGACTGCCAGTCTGGATTTATGCAAGGAAGGCACATTAGTAATAATATTTGTTTGATTTTAGATTTGATTGACTATAAGGATTACATAACAGAAAACAGCTACATTTTATTCATAGACATATACAAAGCCTTTGATACTGTAAAGCATAGTCTTTTATTTGGTGTGTTTAGAATTTTTGGTTTCGGTCAATACTTCAAAAGAGCAATACAAACTTTGTATAGTGACTGCAATAGTTCAGTTAAACTTCTGTGGGGAACAACTTATAGATTCAACATATCCCGTGGTGTAAAAAAAGGAGATCCTGCAGCCCCATTATTGTTTCTCTTAGTAATGCAAGCAATGGCCTTACATTTGTACAATGAGAACTTTCAAGGCATTAACGTTGTAGCGAAAGAAATACAATATTGCCAGCTAGCTGATGATACAGCTATTTTCTTAAAAGATGAATTTCAGGTTAAAAAAGTTATTGTCTTAATGTGTTCTCTAAAATTTCACGATTAGCGTTAAATATTAAAAAGATTTACCCTTTTTCCACTCATATACATACAACAGAATTTGAGGGTATTCCTGTTAAAGAGGAAGTAACATACTTAGGAATTAATATTTTAAAAATTCTGACTATCAGATCCAATTTTCAAGCTCTCATTCCAAAAGTTAAAAATAAATTTGATAGATGGCTCATGAGAGATTTATCACTCAAAGGTTGGGTACTTTTATCCAAAACGGATTATCCAGAGTAGTTTATCCGTCCAAAGTCAAAAGCCCTATTCGCACGGGATAAGTATTATCTAGGGACCTCGTGTGAATTATAAATTACCCACCCACGTCTGAGTTTCATCTGGCGCATTCGAACGGGATAAGCGAAGCCTGTGATTTTACTCGAATTTACTGACATTAAGCAACAGTAGAAACATGGGTGTGGGTAGCTCTGCTACGTGTGTTTGTGTGTGGTAAGATCTCGAGGACACACACGCGCACACACACACACAATACAATTTCAACCGGTTTGTCAGTCATCGTCCGAACCGCGACTTCTCCTCCCTTCCCCACCCCTGTGTCGCTCCCCTCTGCATGGTGTGACTCAGACCTTTGTGCTTATGGTTTGGGGGGCCTGGTGTGGGTTATAATCACCCAGTACATAGCAGCGCATACATTCTCCCACGAGCTTGCACTTATCTGTCACCACCACACCCACCACACCACACACACACAAAACAACAGGTATGTTCACTGCACTCGTGTTTGTGGGGGGGTGCAATTGCCATCTCGTTTTGGGGTGAGTCCGATCAGGATCTTCCTTTTAAGTTTAAATTGAGTTTTTGTCTTTTCTTCGTGAATTAGTGCAGGAAGTAGAATTGGGTCTATGTCTGTCTGTGATTAGAGTGCTAATTGGGGTTCATCAGCGTTGACACCCCGGCGATTGCATTTGACGCAGTCAGCTAGGTTCTGCTGAAGTCCCATCTGGTGTGAAAACGTGGGTTAGATGGATAAAACTAAACATTTCACCAGGTTAAAATCTATTAGCTCAAGCTTTACGCTTGATTTATTTGTAACATTAACCTCTAATTATGAAGTGAGCCCCCCGCGTTGATTGTGCATTATTTTTGATAAGCTATTGCTTGGAGATGTCTTGTTGTTATCTCTATATGTATGATACAAACATAAAAAATATATTTACCGCATGCTGCTATACATGTCATCCATCGCCATCTAATCATTCTTTTTGTCTTCGCACTTGTGGTGGTTTTCATCTTTCTCTTTCTGCAAATTGTATATGATGTATAGCAACATGACCCAGCACCCAAAACACTGTCAAAACACTCCAATGCACCCTCCATTCTTCGCCAAAGATGGATAAAAAGGCGCAAAAGAAGGAAATAGGTACCTTGAAAAAACAAAAAAGCCCCGCCAAATCCTGGACAAAGCAGAGATGCCGATTCGCACGGGACTAATATTATCACAGGACCTCCGTTTTCAGCGAAATATGGTAGGTCATTTGCGGGGGAATTATTACTTTACAAATTACAGACATGACCGATTCGCACGGGATTAAGATCACAGACAACCTCCGCAATTATTACAAATGACCGGAGGTCACCAGGTAATACTTATCCCGTGCGAATAGGGCTTTAGATGTTCCAAAACATTTATTAAGAAAATTGATTCTACATTATTCAATTTCATTGGAAAAATAAGCCTCACTATTTAAACAAAAATACTTTATGTAATCCATACAATCAAGGAGGTTTGAATGTTCTTGATTTCCATACATCTAATATAAGTTTCAAGGTGAACTGGATTTAACATTATATAAAAAAAATAAAGATAAACTGTGGTATTTCATTCCAAGCTTAATTTTTCAAACAGTTGGGGGTATTGAATTCTTACTAAAGTGCAGTTTTGATATTGATAAAATCATTCTTCAGCTATTAGACAGGTTCTTTTATGTTGGCTTCTTATTTATAAACACAATTTTTCACCCCACAAACATTGAATATGGAAAAATAAAGATGTAAAGTATAACAACAAGTCCATAGTTTATCCCAATTGGGTCCAAAACAATATTTTATTGATTTCGCAGTTGATTAATGACAATGGTCACTTACTTACATAATCAGAATTGTTAATGAAGTTTAATATGCCAATAATTGCATGAGAATATAGCATAGTATTTGATGCTGTACCCACGGGTTATGTAAGACTGCTGCAGGGTAGTAATGTGTCTAATGACCAGTCAACATTTAGAGCATGTTTTATTAAATGGCATTGACATAAAGGATAAAAAGTGCAATAATAGATATTTTAGACATTTGACACATTGCCCCACAGTTGCTCGATGCAAATACTATTGGAATAACCAATGTGGGAATAACAATTGGAATTTGATTTGGATCTATTATAATAAATATGTTGTTAGTAATAAAGTAAATGAAGTATATTTCAAAATTATCCATTGCATCTACCCAAAAAATCAGATTTGAAAGAAATCTGATCTTTCTGAATCCTGCATATTTTGTGGTGTTTTCACAGAGACGATTGCACATAGAGCTCAACAGAACCACAACGGGTTACAGAAGTAAAAATACAATGCAATTTCTCCATTGACAATTGGAGTATAAGCCATAAAGTCGTAATCGTCGATGGTAGACTTAAAACCAGCTACGACATGACTAAGCGATTGTATATGATCATACAGATGCCAAAAGTTCATGGGGCACCAACCTTGTTTTGAGATAATGTCTTCATTTGCAATGTCTTGGATAAGTACTCCATTACCCACAATCCTGAACAATCCCACAATCTCACAGTGATGCCTCTGATTGGTGGAATTCATACTGGTGAGGAGGGGGTACCGCCGCAAAATCCGTCATGCGCATGCCCAAGATGATAATCCTGTTTTACGAGGATTTACGACACTGCACGATTCACGATCTGTTCCACGCTTCTGCCGTTAGCCTCCACCAGGAAGCTAACGTTAGTTTAGATAACAGCTAATTTGGCTAACCGCTAGCTGACATGATTTGTAAGGATGTGCAGCATGCTGAAAAACTTTGTGCCATGTATGATGATATTGTGAAATGTCTTAATGCTTCTAGTGAACCCTTTTGTAAAGGTAAATGTAAGGGACTTAACATCAGACCTGGGTGGAATGAGTTTGTGGCTGAGCAGTATGCTGAGGCAAGAGAGGCCTTTAGACTCTGGTCAGAGGCAGGTAGGCCTAGACATGGGGTATTGTTGGATAGGAAAAAATTGACAAATGCTAAAGTTAAGTATGCACTCCGTTTTATTAAGAAAAATGAAAACACGATGAGATCAGACTCGTTAGCTAGAAAGCTACAGAATAATAACCTTAATGACTTTTGGAAGGAGGTTAAAGTAATGAATAATAATAAAACAACCTTACCGGTTGATATTGAAGGGGTTGGTGGCCCAGAAACAATAGCTGAGCTTTGGCGTAAGCATTACAGTGACCTGTTTAATTGTCTTAAAAGTAATTCAGTTAAAATCAATCATGAACATATTGATTTCTCAGCAGATATGATCGTTAGGGCATTGGACATTTATGATGCTATTCATACGTTGGATAACAATAAAGCCTGCGGTATGGATTGTATTACTGCAAAACATCTAAAATATGCCAGCCATAAGCTCTGCCCTCTACTTTCCATGTGCTTTAATGGTTGTCTGGTTCATGGTGTTCTCTGTTATGTCTTATGTTATTGTTATTAGTTATTTCGGAGCAGCTGCTATATTGTATCTTGTTTAAAGAGATTGTGTCCAGGTACACAGGTCTAAATTCATCTGTATTCCTATGTTTTATTGATGCGTCAAAGGCATTTGATAGAATTAATCATGAACGATTTTTTGAAAAATTGCTAGATAGAGGTGCCCCTAAATTTTTAGTGAGAATTTTAGCGTTTTGGTATGCCCACCAAACATTTCAGGTTAAATGGGATAATGTTGTATCTGCTCCATTCTGTGTTAGTAACGGAGTGCGGCAAGGAGGAATTCTATCTCCTATTTTATTTAATGTTTATATGGATGAATTATCAAATCAGCTAAATAGGTTAAAAACCGGTTGTCTTGTGGGCAACAATATTGTTAATCATCTTATGTATGCAGACGACCTGGTCCTGCTCTGTCCATATAGTGCTGGGCTGCAGCAGATGCTGAAGGTGTGCTCTCAGTATGGCCTTGATTATGACATAAAGTATAATGCTAAGAAAAGTCACATAATGATAGTTAGAAGCGATGAGGACAGGAAATCAAATTTTCCGACCTTTTATTTGTCAGATAGTCCTCTTACTGTGTGTGAGGAAATTAAATATTTAGGTCATGTCATATCCGATGACTGGACAGATGACAAAGACCTTTACCGACAGCGCTGTAAAATTTACTCTCAGGCTAACATGCTTATAAGGAAGTTTTCCATGTGCTCTGATTCTGTGAAGTGTTGTTTAGAACTTACATCACACCGCTATACACTGCTCAATTGTGGTCTAACTATAAGAAAAAAAGTATGCAGAGGCTCAAGGTAGCATACAATGATGCACTGAGGCTGCTGCTCCGTGTCCCTAGGTGGCATAGTGCCAGCCATTTGTTTGTGTCCACTAGAGTGCCAACCTGTGAGGCACTCTTAAGACAGCTGATGTTTAGTTTCATGTGTCGCCTGGACAAGTCAGAGAACCACATAATTGAAGCTCTAGTCAGCCCTGTGAAAAGCTGTTATAGATACACTTCCAGGTTAAGACAGCATTGGTGCAATAGCCTGTATATCCTATAGGTTGATGTGTAGTTGTTGTGTATTTTTGTATCTCTTTTATGTTTTTTATGCTGTATTGTGTGTTTGTATGGACCTGGTTCTGCAATAAAAGTTTTATTTTTATTATTGACAGTTTGATTCAGTCTAAAATAACATTAACTCAAACTAAACACTGGGTAAAGCAGGCTACAGCTGACATAACAGCTGGTATATTTTTAATGGTTATTTTCTGGTTTTATATTGATGGTCTTACATGCTATCTCAGCTAGCGGTTAGCCGAATTAGCTGTTAGCTAAACTATCGTAGCTTCCTTTATTCAGTGGTGCGCGGTGGTTTATGGGATGAGTAGTTCCTTCACTCGATAATGAAAATATGTACATAGTCTTGTACCTTTGACTATTTTTGGATTTTCTGTTTATTTTTTCACTCAAAATGATATGTTGTATGCTTATGAGTCACGTCGTAGCTGGTTAGCCTAAGGCATGGTCTAAAACTCTTTATGTACGGATTTTTTCAGACGTCAATGGGAGAAACGAATGGGAAATTTACTTCTGGAACCCAAGGTCTCTCGGAGGAGGGGCGGGACTGTTGAGCTCTATTTGTTTTGTGAATGTTTTTGTCAGATTGCTCTGGATTGATGTGGAGGATGTATTTCATGTATTGTGTGGCTCTAGGATAAAATTACAAAGTAGAGACATTATCTTTTACTATAAAGGAAATGATTTGGATAAATACCATGTTTTCATTTTGAATCTTTTAATTTTATTTGGAAAATTTTATATCCATAAATGTAAATGGTCTGAAAGAAAACCGAATATTCACCAATTTTAAAATGACATGAAATTGTATTTTGAAACTTTAAAAGGACTGACTAATAAGAAAACCATCCGGAAAACATACTCCAGACCAGAGCTGTATATAGAGAGAGTTTGGCCAACTAGGGAATCGAATGTTCTGAGCTATCCAGTTATGCAATTGGTTCCGAGATGGTCACGTGTTTCGTGGACTCCATGTTGGATATTAACATTCATCTGATTCCCACTGACATAGTGCAGGGACTAGTGGACAAATGTAATAAATTATTAAAACAATGGCATAAATGACTGAAAAAATACCCTACTGTTGCGCGTTTAGCTGCAATGAATGACTGA
This sequence comes from Perca fluviatilis, assembly GCF_010015445.1. Taxonomy (NCBI): domain Eukaryota; kingdom Metazoa; phylum Chordata; class Actinopteri; order Perciformes; family Percidae; genus Perca; species Perca fluviatilis. Next base: position 16,871,430 of record NC_053113.1, on the reverse strand, counting down.
GCAGGAAAAGATTTCACAAGTTCCCCTGTGATCCAAAAAGGTGAAAAGTGTGAGAGCTGAAGGTGAAAAGAGCAAACTGGAGGGCAAGTGACTACTCATTGTGTGAGGTAAATGTCAATTTCTCTCTTTGATTTATGATAACAAATTACATAGAACAAATATAGTAATACCATGCCATAGTCATGACTTGAATTTAAGCTAGTCTGATTTTGATTTAGAACCAAGATTTTTATTATTGATCTTTTATTTTCCTGTCCTACCGCGATTTACACCTGACCAAAACACACTTTTTACCCGGATGCTGTCGGTCGCATTATCATTGTCTTATCGTGTATTACCTTTGTTAAGAGTTCAATTGCTAGTCATGACATTTTTGGAAGTACAGAAATCGTGTGTTTGTAGCGCAGGTAAGTTATGAATCACATAACGTCTTAGGCTACGATAAGGGTTTATTTTTTAATAATAATAATAATAATAATAACAATAGCTTAACAATGCAGTACATTACAATGCAGCACTAGTTACAGTTACAATTTTTGCCATTGAGTAAGTTTAACCTGTCCTCGGCGATGGATGAACTACGTCAGGACCCGGAGACTGAAGAGAAAAAGAAAGGTAAACACTGGTCAGAGACTTATTAGGCAATGTGGTCACTCACTACAAGCGCATTTTTTATTCGCCCCATAGGGTTACACCATAGACTGTGCGGTTGCAAAAGGAGGTTGGTTTCTATAGAAGTCTATGAGAAAGTGACCCACTTCTCACTTGATTTATTACCTCAGTAAACATTTTCATAATGAGTTTATGGTCTCAATCGATAGTTTTAAGTCTTCTGCAACACAGAATGTTCATGTTTGAATTTGAATTTCTCGTTGATTTTAAAATCGGTGATAAAGCAGGGGGTGTTTTAGGGGGTGGCTATATTGTGGTTGACAGTGAAAGTGTGTAACGTAACGTAGAGAGTAAGGGCTCCCCCCTCACTCCTCCCTCTCGTCTAAAATCGTCACATCTGCAACCAGGATGGCTGCACCCGTAACGGCAAACTCGACGACTCATAGCAGATCTCCACAAACCAATGGGTGACGTCAAATATGCTCTGTCCATTAATATTATACAGTCTATGGGTTACACTTGCGAGACATCTGATGATAGTATCCAATATGGTGCCCATAATTTGACAAAATCACAAATGTTTTCCTTTTGAATCAAAATGTTTTGCTTTTAAACCAAAAAGTTTTTCCTGTGAGTAAAAAAGGTTTGCTTGCACATCAAAATGTTTCGAGTGAAAAATAGTTTAGATTAGAGTTTCTATTGGTGGGTTTGACTGGGCATGGCCATAACCACAATCAAGCACTGCATGGCTGCAGCTCTGGTAGGCGTCTAGAATCCTCACCTAAAACTACACTTGACCTCCCTGGCTGTGTTAGTGCTTTTCGGAGAATGTTTTATGAAGATATCCGACACATGATGTAATTGTGGTAACAGACATCAGCGATGCACCCCGTCAGAAGTCTATGCTTCAGTTATTTTGGTGAGTGAAATATTATTTTATGTTACGTTATATGTTAGCATTATTTGCATTTTAACTAGCTTATTAGCTTTGGAGCTAGGTACACCCAGCAAATGGGAGCCAAGTTAGCCACAGTTAGTAACATTAAACCGACATGCACCGAAGTCAAAACGTAACTTAGACACACATAGACAAGTGCTTAAAGGTCCCATGACATGGTGCTCTTTGGACGCTTTTATATAGGCCTTAGTGGTCCCCTAATACTGTATCTGAAGTCTCTTTCCCGAAATTCCGCCTTGGTGCAGAACAGCCACTAGAGCCAGTCCCACAATGAGCTTTCCTTAGTATGTGCCATTTCTGTGTCTGTAGCTATTGAGGAGGAGAGAGGGGGGGGGCAAGGTGGAGGGTGGGGGTGTGGCCTTGACCAACTGCCACTTTGCTCGTTTGAAAGCCATGATGTCTCTCTCTCATGGGTGGGCCAAATTCTCTGGGCGGGCAAAGCAGAGAAAGGGGAGGTAACCTTGCTCCTTATGACCTCATAAGGAGCAAGATTCCAGATCGGCCCATCTGAGCTTTCATTTTCTCAAAGGCAGAGCAGGATACCCAGGGCTCGGTTTACACCTATCACCATATATAGCCACTAGGGGACCATATGCAGGCTGGGGGAAAGCATATTAATGTTAAAAACCTCATAAAGTGAAATTGTCATGCCATGGGACCTTTAAATGTAGCATGGTAATACTGTTGAACAAAAGGTGGTTGTGTGAGGTTGGAAAATAAAGGTTAACCACGTTAATTCCCAAACCAATAGAATGCCAGGTGTAGAGGTGTAAAGTTAAGTCCACAATTACAAGGGTCAGTAACATGAGCAAATTAAGCATAGAATATAACACTATATAGCCTAGCTTGATGTTGTAAACGAATATTTTTTCTTTACAAAGCACTGTGCAGCTATGATGCAGCAGCTGAACAGTGGTCGAGCCGTTCAGCCCTACCTGAAAGAAAAGAAAGTGAAAATTTCTTGATCTGTTATTATAATTGTAAATTGTTGAAGGGCATAAAATTGTGAAGTGGTAATAAAGTACTATAGCAGACAGACCAATGATGGCTGATGAAACACTCAAGAAACAACTTTTACTAATTATTCAACACATCAACCATAGTACACCACCAATTGTTGATGATTTGAGACAGCTATAAGTCACGTTTCATGTGTGATCAATACATTGTCCAAGAGACAGCCAAATGTGCACCTAACCTGCATGGTATCTCACCTAAGTCTGTTTAGGTGAGATACCATGGGTGACCTTTACCCTTTAACTTTTACTGAATACAAACTGTGTAAACCACAGAAGTACAGTAGCATATATCTGTAAATCTTAACCTTTCCTCAACTTAAACATCTGCATTAAAATAATTAAATGTCATCTACCATATACCTGCCCAAATTTTTTTTCAAAGAATTGGATAAGATTATTTCACATTTTATTTGGGCAGGAAAGACTCCAAGGGCAAAGTACTCAATTTTGCAAAGAACCAAGGATGAGAGTGGCCTTGATCTGCCAGATTTCAGGGCATACTATTGGGGAGCCAATATTCAAAAAATCTATACCTGGTACAACTCCCCCAGCACAGACTGTTGTCAGATGGAAGCCTACTCGTGCAACTCCATCTCTTTATCAGCTTTAATATGTGCCCCTCTAAATGCACACCCTACTAAAGTCACCTCCAACCCAATTGTCTTGACTACTATAACAATCCTGAAACAGTTTAAACGGCACTTCAAAATCACCTCTCTTTCCCCACTAATGCCCTTCTGTGAAAACCATTTATTTTCACCCGCGGAACTTGACTCAACTTACACTCTGTGAAAAGAGAATGGGCTGGTGAATTTTGATCAACTCTTTGATAAGGACATTTTTATCTCCTTTGAGAACTTCCAAACTAAATTTGCCCTTCCACAAGCTCATTTATTTAGATATTTTGAGATTTTTGTTCGTTGTAATTTCCCCAACTTCCCCCACAAACCACCTCTCATCGATCTAATTCTTTCTCTTCCTGTGGTCCGTGGATTCATTTCAATTGTGGTGAAATTAATCTTGTCATCATTATCATCCCCACTGGCAACTAGGAATTCATGGGAAAAGGAGCTAGGTCGTACCTTGTCAGACAAATGGTGGCAAAGGGCCCTTGACGGGGTTATCTCCACCTCATCTTGTGCCAGTCTGACATTAATTCAGTTCAAGGTCCTGCACAGGGTACATCTTCCAAAGCTAAACTTAATAAACTTTGTAATACAAGTGATACATGTGACAGATGTTCTCTGTCATCAGCCAGTCATACACACGTTTTTTTCCTGTCCGAGATTAAGCTCACTCTGGTCCTCTTTCTACAATACTTTTTCAAAATCTTTAAACAAACCGGTGCTTTGGAGTCCTTTAACCTCCATTTTTGTTGTGCCTGAAGAATTCACACACTTCACCAACAGGTAAAGCAACTCTATCGCTTTCGCATCTCTGGTGGCCCGCAGCCCTATTTTACTTAATTGGAAGGATAAGAATCTTCCCTCCCCTAACTCTTGGCTAAAGGATCTAATGTCATTTCTACACAAATGTTATAAAACTTGGAATCCCATTCTGTCCTTCGTAAATTCCATTCCCTCCCTAGATGATTAAGATAGATGGTTCTAATTAAGGTAAACTGATGTAACTTTTTATTAAAAATTTATTTCAGTCAGGATTATGAAAGAGGTAAGAGCCAGTAATTGTCTTTGGTACAATGATATGGTGATTGAACTCCAGGCACAAAATGTACGAATTGTTATAGTTCATTTTTTTATTTTTTTTTTCCCCAAGCACTGAATCCCTCCTCTAAATGTCCATTTTTACTTTTTGTTATTTTTGTTGGTTTAGTTACTGTTCACCCCTACGGTTTTTCTTTTGGGTGTGGGGGGGATGGGGGGGGATGTATCCTTACTGATTGAACATGTATTGTGTCTTGATAGCCCAATAAAGACATGTATTTGTAAGAGCGGCAGGGGGATAAAAATATGGACGGGGACCGAAAACGCCACCTAGGTTTTGGACTGAGGCCTAGGACCTCTTAAAACTACAAAGATTCCAATTTAAGATAAAAACTTAAACAGGTCCTTTATATCGGGGTAGAGCAGTTAAAACCGTGTTTAAAACAGTGAGTAAAAACCAGTTTGAGGAATAACAACTTTATTAAAAAAAAGAATAAAACAATTAAAATTCCTCCTTAAAAGAATTTAAAAGCAAAAGCACAACCAACTAAAATCAAGCTAAAAATGGAGTAGGAGGTTAAAATGACAGTCCACAGGTCTCCCCTGGCAACCAGCTTCTTGTCGCTTGGCTCCTCTCCTCGGGCATAGCCTGCAAAGGAGAACTCTAGGCCAGTCAAACGTCCTTTAAACAACCACAGCTTTGTACACTACACACTACACACTACAACAAACACTCCCACTCTACCACTGTTGCCGCTAGCGATCGGTGTTTGAGTCTTCCTCGGTGTACTCTCACTGGAATCCCGGTCTCTGTGTCTCTGTGTCTGCTCCTCTCTGTCTGCTCCTCTGCCTGTTCCGTTCCGTCTGTCTAGAAGACTAGAAGTCTAGAACAGTGATTTTCAACCACTGTGCCGCGGCACACTAGTGTGCCATGGGAGATCGTCCTGTGTGCCGTGAGAAATTATCCAATTTTACTTAATTGGTCCAACAAATTTTTTTATTGAGTTACTCAAATAATTTGCCATTGTTGCGCATCTGTGCCTGCAAAATGATGACTGGCAGAGATATTAAATACTATTCTGTATCAGTAGGTGGCAGTATAGTGCAATAATGACCTTGTTGATTTAAGACAATAGAATTACTGCCTTGCGCGCATCCCGCAGTGACAGGATGTAAGCAGTAGGGTTTCGATGTAAGCCTGCAAAAGCGATGGATACAGTTTTATAAAGGAAAAATGCAGATTCTGACCTTATTAGGCTACAATGTGTCATTTTGTAAAATTTTTGGTTGGTGGTGTGCCGCGGGATTTTTTTATTGTAAAAAATGTGCCGTGGCTCAAAAAAGGTTGAAAAACATTGGTCTAGAAGACTAACTCAGATCAGTTAGTGGCCTATGTAAATTTTGGGGCGTTACAAAGAAAGAAGGTAGAGCCAAATGAGGAGGAATTGAGAAGTTGACATCAACTTTTAGCTTTGTTAAGATTCGCTCGTTTTCAGCAGCAGTTTCAAATTGTGAGATTTGCAGAGGAAAGAGGTGTCAATGAGATTTAGAGGTTCTATGTATGTCCTAGTTACCCTCCAAACTGTCATTTTTTAACTATGACAGGGTAAAATCGATTTTGCATTCTATCACTCTTTTAAATCCTAATTACTAAATGTCCACTGGTGGAAGTTATTCCAACATTTAAAAACACAGACCACACATTTAAAAATAAAAGCATGCAATATAAAAGATAAAAACACAGCAAATACTAAAAACACAGCAAATCCAAAGTAAAAGCATGCTTAAATAAAATCAACATCCGCCCTGTGACATATTGTTACCTTTTCAGCTTCCCTGCTCCGAACCGTAGTTGGGAGCGAGCTGGTTTCAAACTAATAACTTGGCTCATAGCAGGGAACTTGCGTCTAGTGGTCCGGGTTAACAGAGCCGAAGCACAAAACAGTGAGGCGTCGATTAATTGCAGCAATGAACTCGGGCTTTATTACTCACAGTGGTACACATTCACAGGCACAAAAGGCACTTTTCTTGCTAGCATTCGGCTGGAGCATGGACTACGTTACTATTTGCGCCGTAGGCTCAGACTGATTCCCACGCTAACTTTGTTTACACTACACAGAACACATCTGTCCCACTACATCACGTATACGCATTTACACAACAAGCAGCCAGAGGGGTATTGCACAAAACCAGGGGCCTGTTTCACAAAACCAAGATAAGGGATTAAGCCAGGATTTCCCAGTTATCCTGGATGAATTTAGCCTTGACTCGGTTTCACGAAAGCGGAGGCACATAAATCACCATGGAGATTTATTCTGTGCAGCTAGCCTGCTCCTGACCAGGCTAACAGCCAGGATTTATTTAATCCTGGAGCCTTTTCTGATCACCCAGCAGAAGTTTTACCCTGTTATCAGCCTGGATTAAAATACAACAGGTGCATATTGCTGTTCATTTAAGTACTGATATTATTTAAAGTTGTGACCATTATTTTTTTTAAATAATTATTCATGTGACAGTCATTGTTACTGTTATATTGCTGTATGAAGACTGCTGTTCATATTGTTGTTAGAAGTTTGATGAATATATTATGGCAGTTGTTGAGATAATTAGAAAAGGCTGATCAAATTTCAAATGTGTTTTAAATGAAGTCTGTTACTAAGGGCAATACATACAATGCTGTACATTTCTATAGTTGACCAATGCACCTTGAATTATTTTAGTTGATTAATTTTTTTAAATTCTTTAACAATAAGGATCATGTTTGTTCCACTTCCATGTGCGTTGTATTTGGCATTCTTAGCACACAATTTATGTTGTCCAGTAAACTGGGACTATGATTTGGGAGGATTGTACAATTTTAAGAACATATCCTAATTGTACATTGTCTTAGTACACTGGACCAGTAACTATCTAGTGATGTAGGCTACTGTACATTCATGTAACAACAGGGAGAGGACACCCCAATGGTTTTTGACCTTATATTTTGCTGGGGGGAAATAACTGATGAATACTCTGTTCCATTCATGTTTACAGTGTGCATGGGATTTATCACTTAATTATCTTTACAGTTTCTGGATTTTAGAGTCCAATTTATTCAGTGTCTTTATTTTCTATGTCCATACATATGAGGGAGTAAGGCATATAATATGTAGAGAAGGAAACTCGTCCTCTATAAAAAATAAAACAAACGCGAAAAAAAGTGTGGCAGATAATAGCGGACCGACTGAATGATAGTCTAAAAATATACACTTATGAAATACTGCTCTTAACTGAAACCATTCAATGAGTCACTGTCATTTGCAAAAACGAACGGTTTTACAATTTGCATTAAAAGCGAGCGGTGGAAGTTAATATGACTTAGGAAATGTATATTTTAGCCCATGAGAGAGAGAGAGGAACAGAGTGAAAGAGATATTTACGCATCATATTCCAGCGTCATAGAAAATTGATCTTCATGGTAAATTTCCTGAGTAACATTATCTTCTGCTCACTTTTAAGGCAAAGAGTACAACTTTTAATTTGTGCAAATGATTAGTAGCCTAATCCTTGAATGGAATGATTATGACGGCTTCAATTCAGAGCCGTGGTCAGTTAATGTATATATTTAGGCTACAATTACGTTTCACAGCGGCCGTGTTTATTTTCTTTTTAATTCAATTCAATTCAATTTTATTTATAGTATCAAATCATAACCGAGTTATCTCGAGACACTTTACAGATAGAGTAGGTCTAGACCACACTATAAATTCCAAAACCCCAACAATTACAGTAATTCCCTCAAGAGCAAGCATTAGCAGTGGCTGTTGCAACAGTGGCGAGGAAAAACTCCCTTTAAAGTCACTGTTCCATTTTTCTTTAATGTGACTATTATTTGCCACTGTTCATCACACCCCCAACCGGCCCCGTCAGACACCACCTACCAAGAGTCTGGGTCTGCCGAGGTTTCTTCCTAGAGAGAGGTGCCGGATCGGGCTTGAACTCTCCCCTGACGGATTGGGCTGTACTGGCCTGCCTCCCTCTACTCTCACTATTATTATTTTATACAAATAATGTGTTTCACGTCATCATACTTCCACAAGAAGCTGCTGCTCACTCTGTATAAAGTATGTACAATGCGTATTCTCCATTTTGGCATCAGTAAATCTGTGATCGACCTCGCGGTCTTTTGAGGAAAACCGTGGACGCGCATCTATCTGAATTACTTCAGCCTGGCTCGACCTAGTCGCTCCTCCTCAGCCTGGCTTGGCCTTCGTGAAACGCACCATGCCAGGATGATTGTTTTTGTCTTGTCGTTTTCATCATGTTGTTCATTAAACCTTTTGCTTAACTTTCAATTTGACCTAAGCCTCTCCTTCCTCCTCAGAAATCAAACGATCACGTCGTTTTAGAATTTCTCAACACATCACATGAGTTTGCCCCCTCGACACAGCGTTTGTTCCTGGGGAGATGGATACGTGCGTCCCCCCTCCTGTGCACCATGGATGTCTGAGCCTCAGCAACTAAAGACTCACAGACACTATTGCATTTTCCGTGCCAATCTTTTTGTTGCCAGTAAGATATTTCATCTATGGGAAATGACTGGAAATGACAGGATGACTGAAAGTGTTTAAGTGGATTTATCATTCATTTCCCATGCTCGTGTTTAACAGAGATTAAGTTGCCTGCAAATGAAACAATTTCCACATAATATGATCAAACTTTTATGGAGTATCAGCGGATATATATTTCACAGACGTAGGCCAGTAACTGTAGTTAAAACTTTATTTTGTAATGTTTAGTGATTTTCGGCATTTTTCAGTTAAAATTCGCCATGTTACAGAGCCAGAAAAGACTTTGCGGACGGCCCGCACATTTTCACGTCAAGTTCATAATTTATACATCACAAAGTGTCCGTGAAAGCCAGCGTACGCAAGCTTTGAGGCATGAGGCCCCAGGAGAGGTCCTCAGTGTTAAGAAGTGCAGGGAAAGGTGGACCCAAAATGCAGAGAGCAGCAGGCAGGCATTTAGTTGCTTGATTTATTAACAAAAGAAAACCAGGGTACATACTACAAGGCAGACAGTAAACGAGGGACAGCTGACACAAGGAGAGGGAAACAGGTGAAACCAAAGCCGGTCTACGGAAAGCCGTTCCACTCCCTATTCAGCCCCATTGTACCGAATTTGGTTGCAGTTCCACCAGAGTTCCACTGGGGGTGATCGCGGTCCAGTGCAAAATGAATGGGACTCTATGGAGCTAGACGGCTAAATGTGTCTCTTTCACCCGATTGTCGTTGAGAAACCTCAGATTTGATTGTAGTTTTTGCAAGTTCAACATGGGTTATAGGTCGAAAGTTGAATGAACGAGTACTTATGTCCTTTTGATTTCTCACAGGGTGACTCTTTGTTGCCCATAACAAGCTAGCATTCTGCTAATGAATGCTGATTGGTCAGTGAAGGTCTGATTACGATCGGAGATCCCGCTTGACGGCATCCGAAGCAGAGCCTGAACGTCAGAGTAAATATTTCAGCGTGGTCTTTAAAACATTAGTAAACTTCTTTCTAGCACGTGTATTAACAGGGGAGCCTTACCTGTTAGCTGTGTTGTCGATGCCTCGGGAGAACAAAGGAAGTGACTCAGAGCTTGCCGTAAAGCAGTATCTCTGGCCGTATATGTGTATGACGTCATTGACATTTTAAAAGGCTTTTTAGAACAAAAAAGCGACTTTAAAAAAATCACCCAGCAGTGTGTAAAAACACCCAGCAGTGTGTATTTTCTTAGCCTCCCCTTTCGAATGCAACATTCAAATTACTAGACAAAAAATTATATCCTGAGAAAAGTGGATTTTGAGGGGTATATAGGTATAGCTCCATAGAGCCCCATTCATTATGCACTGGCCTGTGAGCGCCCCCTATATGGAACTCTGCTTGAACTGCAACCAGTTCAGAAGCCGGAAGTAACGAGGGAGTGGAACTTCTTCCTATATTAGAAGTTCTTTGGGTGAAACACATTAGGGCAATCACAAAGGCGGGTAAACACAGGAAGAAAGCCAGACAAAACTAGGGAGAAAAGACAGACTTCAAAATTAAACAGGAAATGGGAAAACCAACAGAAACATGAAACCAACTAAAACTAAGAAACTTGACACAAGGACTGGTGAACAGGTGAAAGACATCAGACAATAAAAAAGGCGGGAAAACCAAAAGACAGGCAGTAACAAAACAAGAAACATTAAGGGGAACAGAAAAACACCTAAATAAAACAGGTCCAAACACACAAAAAACACCACAAGAGCGGGGCAGGCGTGACAGTAATGAGGTAACAAGAGGCAGGTGACACAAGGGCTGGGAAACAGGTGAGAAACATCAGGTAATTACAAGGCAGACAGACCACCACAATAAGATAACACAGAACAAAATACCAAACCCATAACACTCGGCTATATATGTCCCAAGGAATTTGTAGGACACCTGAGGCCTGTACTACGAAGCAGGATTTGGCGTTAACGAGCTAACTTAAGGCTCAACCCAGGATTGTCTGTACTACGAAGGTGGATCAGTTGTTATCGGGTTCAATCACCGTGGTAACTCCTGCTGGACGCCTAACCTGGTCGGGAGCAAGTTAAGTTGGAGATCAGAGATCAACCGGTGTTAAAGCACCGCCTACTGACCAATCAATAGGTCGGTTGATAACGGCGTCACTGTTCTTAAAGAAGATCAGGCGGAGCTCGGTGCAGAGAGAGAGAGAGAGAGAGAGAGAGAGAGAGAGAGGTGCGCTCATAAAAGTTAAAACATTGAGACCAACAACCCCGTTAACATGGGTATTTTTATGAAATATAGCCTATATATTTTAATGGGAGGGAATTAGCCTACATTGGCTTCTTGAGCCGTGTGTCGCCAATGCGCACATCGGTTTGAATTATGTTTTTATATTTTTTATTTGCTCTCACGGTCGCTTCACACTGCCAGGGTTTCAACTGAAATAATAGGCTAAAGCAACGACAGTTTATGGAAAGCACAAGTGTAATTATGGTCAGATCTTGGTCCTGACTGATGAGGAAGTGATATTAATAAGCGTTGTGATTTAAACATCTACAGCGTCAGCTATTTATTTATTCTTTTGCCAGCTTTCCTCCTGTTTTAGGAAGCAGCGACTGTATTGCGTTTTCCCTGTAAAACCGTGTCTGTTCTCTTCATATTTATGGAGAATTATAATTTGCTCTTCTTATATATAACATGCGCCTCTGGTAGATGTTTGCGATTGGTCGTGGTGCGCAAACCCCGCCTCTTTTATGTGAACGCGCGTGCCGCTGGATTGGGAAACCCTGAGTTGACTGAACTAGTTGATAACCAGCGTCGTAGTACAGGTTATGCGGGACCGCAGTTGTTAGGTTAGGTGAAGCCGGATTACTGAAAGAAATCCAGGACAAGTTGATCTTGCTTCGAAGTACAGGCCTCTGCTGAACACAGTCCCCGGTAATGCTCAGTGGGGCTGGTTCCCCCTTGTGTATCCTTAAGTCTATGACCATCTCCTTAGTTTTGCTGGTGTTGAGCAGCAGGTTGCGTTTCGAGCACCGACCTGCCAGCCTGTTGACCTCGTCTCTGTACGCAGTCTCATACCCTCTACTGATGAGGCTGATATCCGTAGTGGCATCCGTAAATTTAATGATTGTATTGGAGGGGACGGGTGTGCAGACGTGTGTACAGGGAATACAGGAGAGGGCTCAGCACACAGCCCTCGGGGGAGCCTGTGCTGAGGGTCAAGGTGGAGGAGCATGTGGTGTCTCCATAACCATTTGAGTCCATAACCAGTCAGTCAGGAAGTTAGTTACGTATTTATGGTTTATTTAAAATGTGACTGAGAACACGTCTTCAAGCTGCAACTGAAGAAAAATAAGTCACTTTAGGATTAACGGTCTTCTCAAAATATTTGAGTTGTATTGTATGTGTCTGTAGGTTAAGATGTATGGACTAAGACTTTTCATCATTTTGTAAAATAATCTGTTCACTCACAAGGGTCATTTGTCTCAGCCTGTTTACCTGAGTTGGTGAGGGTATACATACATATTATAAAAACAATGTATTTGCTAAACTGAACGTTTCGACCTTTTGCCACATTTCAGGCCTCAAACATAAAGATATAAAACTGTAATTTTTTGTGAAGAATCAACAACAAGTGGGTCCCAATTATGAAGTGGAACGAAAATCATTGGCTATTTCAAACTTTTTAACAAATAAAAACTGAAAAAGTGGGGGCAAAATTATTCAGCCCCTTTACTTTCAGTGCAGCAAACTCTCTCCAGAAGTTCAGTGAGGATCTCTGAATGTCCAATGTTGACCTAAATGACTAATGATGATAAGATAGCTGTGTGTAATCAAGTTCGTATAAATGCACCTGCTCTGGATAGTTCAGAGGTCCGTAAAGCGAGAGATAGAAGAACAAGGAACACACCAGGCAGGTCCAGATACTGTTGTGAGAAGTTAAAGCCGGTTTGGATACAAAAATTTCCGCTACCCAGAGCACTGTCAGCATATAGGAGGAGTATAGACCACTACAGACGCTCCCTCTAAACTTCACTAAGTAACCACCCAGAACCTGGATGCAGAGATCTACACTGGGTGGGAGACTTGTCCTAGAAAAGGGAAAAGCTTCGTATCAAAAGGTTTAAAGTTGCAAAACACCTGGGAGACACCCCAAACAGGAAGAAGGCTGTGGTAGTGAACCAAAACAACTTTGGCAACAATGAAAAGTATGTTTGGGAAAGCAACACAGCTCATACCTGAACACACCTCCCCACTCAAGGTGTGCAGCATGTTTGGGCCTGCTTTTCTTCAGCAGGAAGGAAGGTTAATTTGGAAGATGGATGGAGCCAAATAAGGACTCTGAAACCGGGTCAAAAGCTGGCCTGGGAGTTTACAATTCCAAAGGGTATCTGAACAATGTATTTGCTAAACTTTGATTTCCAACTGCATTAGGAGATGGGATTTGTAGATTCTCCAAGAGTCTGAGAGAGTTTAGATGTTATCTAAAGAACACTTTTTACTTTTGTGACCGCATTTCCACACTAAGCTGAGCTGCACAACTTCTGGTCTTTGGATAAAACACATACGATAAATACACAGCAGAAAGATAAAACCGTGGAAAAAGTTCAACAAAAGACCAGTTTCAAGCGGGACATTAACGTCACATTATTTAATCGTCCATCATGCATGTATTTCACTTCAGACAGTTACACAGCTGTAAGGGGTTGTAGCATAATACTAACAAGGAAATACAAACAGACATGGTATTAGTACATAATATGTATCTTCTGGACGACTCGAGGACCGACCACACGCTCTTCAAGCTGCAAAAGAAATGAAAAATAAAATTCATTGCGAAGACTTAAGCCTGTCCATACCAAAAATTTGCAACATTCTGACACCTGACAGTTTACACCAATGCTACTATACCACATGTCGCCTCACATAACATAACAGACAAGAGATCTCCCCTCTTTTGTCAATTTCTCCCATCTAGTCAGCAGTTCCATCGTTTAGAGGAGTTGGTGTCACATCTAAATCAGCCAAACATTAACTATCGAGACAGCATGTCACCAGGGGAACGGCTGATGATAACACTGCTTCTTGGAAACAGGTGAGCTACATCCCATAGATATACAGTGTATGTTTTCTTAGTAACACTATTCTCTTGACAAGGGAATAGAGGGAATAGATTAACAGTTGAGGAAAATTAAAAGTATCCTCCTGACTGCCATTTTCGACCAGCTGACTTCGCTACGAGCTAATTGGCTGTTCAAACAGGTGACGTGCCTTACGTTCTAAAACCAGCCAATGGCGACTTGACAAGCTGAGTCGCAGGTGACGCCATCAGACTGCTGCAACGTTCTAAAATGTTCTTTCCTCGTTGCAAATCTTTGGTGTGATCTGGGCTTTACAGTCTACACTAGTTGTATGCTTCATTTGGTTTTAGGTTACAAAATTTGCACTTTTACAATCTTTTAAACAATTCCAATTTACAGTTACATACGTCATAGTGCTTCTGTATGTTATTACAGTTGGTTACCTGCAACACAAGGGTGGATGTATTCTGTATCAGACTGGTCACCTTAAGGGGAAAAAAGTAGAAAATGAGTCAAACTTGCATCATATGTTCAATAGCCATAATATTTAACATAAATGACTATTCTGATAACTGTTCAGGTTGTTGTACAGCTACCACGGAGCAGTGTGTGCTGTGACTTCTGTGAATGAAGTTTAGAGAGAACTGATTTACTTGGCTGGTAGTAGTCGTAGATCTTGACCACGGCTGGCTTCAGGTTCTGCACTTGGTGCTCCTGTATGAGCTTCAGGCTGTGGTTGATGCCTATGTCCTTCGGTAACTGTTGGAAAAACAGACGACATGATCAGTAACTAATCTGGAGAGAATCATCTCTTGTTTGTCACTTTAAATCCCTCTCACCTCCCGTATGTACACCAGAACATGATCCTCCTTTTGTTCAACACGATCCACCAGCAGGGCACCTTTGAGCTGTGAGGAGACATTAATCAGCTGTTATCATGACAACAACTGACACAAATACTCAGTTTAAAGTTACTGTAATCACTCACCATGTTCAAAGATTCTGGGTCTGGGACAAATCCAGAGAGCATTTTGATATCCAGGATAACCATATTTGTACTGGACTCATTTCCACTATATCTGTAATGCAAGTGCCATAAAAATATGATGTCAATCTGGTGCTTTGAAAGGCTCCATTTACTGTTTGAGCTGAGTTTTAGCTACCAAGTTGTAAACATTCCTCCCCTGTCCATCCATCAACAGTTACATAGTTCAAGCCGGTAGATGCAGAGGATTATTTGCCAAAAACTTCAGTATTCGTCAATGTCTTCAATGTGGATCTTCTTGTTGATTACTTACAGGGATGTTAGGTTCAGACTGAGTTTGGGTCTTTTGCTGGTGCAGTCGGCCTCTGGTTTGACCTCAACACTGAGAGTGGTAACATCAGCAGGAGTTGGGATGTTATAGACAAGAGAAATCTAAACAAGGAAAGTTTAATATTGATAAAATTAAAAAAATATATTATTTATTGTGTCTGTGGTGTTGTTTTGTGTATGAGGTGTTTGGCTCTAGTTGGACAATTTATGGGTTGTGTTATGTCTGCTGTGGTATGTTTTATTTGTGATTACTTGTGAATGTTTTGTGTGGACATTGGACTGGAAGCTGTGGAATTAATTATTGTTGTATTGGTGTCATGTAATTCTGTGTAGGATGGGCCACTTAGAGGCATGACACATAAATAAAAAACAATCAATCAATCATAAAACGTGAACAAGAATCTCAAGAATTTTCTTTGCTCAAGTTGGTTCAAATGTACAGTATGAAGCATCAGGATTGGTGGTTTATGTACATCTGACCACTGACCTGTACTGCAGCACATGCAGTGCCCTTCACCTCCAGGCTGTACTTTCCTGTCACGTCCTGCAGCTGCTTCTCCTGGTAGAGCAGTTTGTTGTTCTGATTCACATCAAACATCAGCTGGCCACTGGGAGACTGGACCGTCACTGTGCTTGAACCCTCTGGACTGAACACCAGAGTGGAGTAGAGAGCCAGAGCCTGAAGAGCCACCACGGTGTCCTACAACACACACAAAAGAAAATACCTTATACTTATGTGCTTAAATTTATACAAATGTAAATGTTCTTTTTTTAACACCTCTAGCAGCTTTCATATGTAGGAGTTCACTTTTATCAATTTCAGGTCTCTCCAATTGTTGATTTTCATACAAAACTCAATTAAGAAAATTACCATTTAAGACATAATAGTATGCACATTTTGTTTTATTTATAGTTAATGGGCTAAACCAATGCCATTGTTCTCAGTATGGTTTAACTGACACTAACTGTTGAGGTATCGGCCAATGTCGCTGTCCTGTGAGAACTATGCATGTCTAAATAATGTGAGTTTCAGTTTTAAAATAATTTGAAAGATAAACTGAAGGCTTTAGTATTTTTTATAAGTGGATAAAATGATCCTTTACTTCTTAAGCTAAATACAACATCTAAAGAAACATTAAATTGAAGAAGCAGAAAAATGCATTGTCACAAACGTGAAAATAGGGCTGTTTTTCTTGTGCCATGCCATTGTTTGGGCTTAAGGTCAAGGCTAAGCCATACAATAACTTTGTTTCATCTTATTTGTCCCAGAAGATATTACTGTATGTTTGACTCAAAGTCCAGCTTAACCCTGTCTGGGCTGTACCTGTGTGGAGGAGAATCCTCCATAATAGTTCTGCTGGCTAGTCAGCCATCTAACGATGCGGCTGGCGTAGCCCAGGTCTTCACCAGTCGGAGAGGCACTGAGTTTAGCCAGCAGCACATAGGAGCTGATCTCCACAGACAGAGAGGCTGACGTTTCTGTTGCTGTCTGAGACCAGTGGAGGAACCCTCCTAAAAAACAGCCATCCACAAAGAGACAAACAGGCACAGGGTAAGCTTTGTCACAGTAATGAAGCCAGAATGATTTCCTGTAGGAGGAGGAATCACCTTCTTGTAATGCAACAGTGTCTAGGTGATTCAGTAGGTGAGCACGGGTCTCCATGTCTCCTGCCAGGGTGAAGACGTACGCCAGCAGAGCTGTGGTGTAGGTGTTGCTGAGGTCACTGATGGACTCCTTGAGGCAAGACAAGCTAGCATTCACAGGATCCTAGAAAAGATTAAAAGAATACATTGTCTTTCGCTGTTGTGTTAACAAATTCCTATATTCAGGGAAATGAACGACTTCAGTAAATGGAGGCAATAACACTAAACAGCAGAAAGTGGTCTTTAGAGACAAAGTGAGGGCACAGCGGAAAAAGAAACAGGCCAGGAATCAAGTATTAACCAGTGCTCCTAATCTGAATGATATAGGAGGTAACAAAAAAAACTATTTGCATCAACCAAAATAAACCACTACCCACAAATGTCATTTTCAAATGAGACATACAATACTAATCAACAAACTGAAATATGTTTAAAAAAGACTAACATTACATTTGAAATATTAAGTCATCAGATGGCTTGTTACTCAAGTGAGACAGTGGAAGCACCGCAAAATAATGGAACAACTTCAGAAATAACAGGGTAAGACTAGGCTACATGGGTTACATTCAACTTAATTCTAACTAACTAAATGATCCTTTGCTCAGATTTTTGAAAAATAGACTTTTATGATAGACAGTTTCATTCATGTCTACAACCTAATACTGGGGTTTCCTGCCTGTACTCAAAACTAAATGGGTATTTCTACTACTTACAGTGCCTTGCGAAAGTATTCGGCCCCCTTGAACGTTTCGACCTTTTGCCACATTTCAGGCCTCAAACATAAAGATATAAAACTGTAATTTTTTGTGAAGAATCAACAACAAGTGGGTCCCAATTATGAAGTGGAACGAAATTCATTGGCTATTTCAAACTTTTAACAAATAAAAACTGAAAAGTGGGTGAAAATTATTCAGCCCCTTACTTCAGTGCAGCAAACTCTCAGAAGTTCAGTGAGGATCTCTGAATGATCCAATGTTGACCTAAATGACTAATGATGATAAATAGAATACTGTGTGTAATCAAGTTCCTAGATAAATGCACCTGCCGTGATAGTTCAGAGGTCCGTAGAAGAGCATCATAAGAACAAGACACCAGGGGTCGAGATACTGTTGTGAGAAGTTTAAAGCCGATTTGGATACAAAAGATTCCCGCTTTAAACATCCCAAGGAGCACTGGAAGCAATATGAAGGGGTATCAGACCACTACAAATTAGCGGCCTTAAATTCAGTATAAATGAGAAGTGACAATGAGCAGAGCCCATGATCACTCTGGATGAAGCAGAGACATAGTGGGAGACTTGTCCATAACAACAAAGTCGTATACTGCACAATGCCTTTATGGAAGAGTGGCAAGAAGAAAGCATTTCTTAAAGATATCCATAAAAGTGTTTTAAAGTTTGCCAAAGCCACCTGGGAGAACACCAAAATGTGGAAGAAGGTGCTGTGGTCAGATGAACAAATAACTTTTTGGCAACAATGCAAAACGTTATGTTTGGTAAAAGCAACACAGCTCATCACCCTGAACACACATCGCAAACTGGTGGTGGCAGCATCATGGTTTGGCCTGCTTTTCTTCAGCAGGAAGGGAAGATGTTAAAATTGATGGAAGATGAACCAAATACAGGAATTCTGAAGAAAACTGATGGAGTTACAAAAAGACCTGAGACTGACGGAGATTTGTTTCCAACAAGACAATGATCAAAAATAGAAAATAAATGGATGGTTCAAAATAAATATGTGTTAGAATGAAGTAAAGTCGACTGAAAAGAATTGTGAAAGAATGACTGTTAAAGCTTCATAACTCACTGAGTGAGTGTTTTGAAGGAGGAATGAAAAATGTTGTGATGTAAAACTGATAGAGAATACCCCAAGACTTACATGTATACAGCAAAGGTGGACAAAGTATTAACTTAAGGGCTGAAATTTTGAATATTCAGTTTTGTAGGTTTGAAATATCAATAAATTTTATTATGTTGTGTCACTTGTTGTTGATTTTCCAAATTAAGTTTTTATTTTATGTTGAGTAAATGCAAGGAAGTTAGGGGTACTCGGGACTGTAAGTGGCATCAAGCGGTGAGGTTGCAGCAACCAACTGAATACACCTCCGCTTAACCCCATCTGTCCAAGTGTGTAGGAGAACCTACAGTGGCCTTCACTTCAATGTAAAACATGAAAGGCCCTCTCTTTAAAGCCAGTGTTTGGTTTGTCCATTCTGGGCTACTGTAGAAACATGGCAGTGCAACATGGCGGGCTCTTTGAAAGTGGACCCACTCCTAATGTAGATATGAAGGCTACATTCTAATCTAACGAAAACACAATTCTTTGTTTCAGGTGATTATACACTACTGAAAACATTTCTGCCAATAGACCCACCTACATCCTAAACACTGGTCCTTCAAAAACAGTAAAAAATAAATAAAACAATGTGTTAGGGTTTACAACTACAGTTCAAAGGATCTTTAGTGCTATACCATAAAAATGTTAATTCAAATGAATGCTACAATGCATCTTACGTACATATACATTCATATTACAAATAATCAACTCACCTCTATGGTAGTATTCATCTCCAAGAAGGCAGCAGTGATGTAGGCACTGAGAGTAACTTCATCAGACACACCACCCTGTAAAGAGGAAGCGTAAGTAATTAGTGATCTAGTCTGACTCACTGGATGCTGAATGTATGATTGGCCACGCATTTCAAACAGTATTCTTCTCCCCTTTCACTATCTCCACTATCAGTTATAGCCAATGCCAGTCCTTTTAATTGGTTAACCGCTGCATCCCTAGTACTGACTCTAGAGTCATAGTGAGAGAAACAAGTGTCTCCCCTGCGCTTTTTGACCACGGTCGGAAATCTGTAGCAGGAAAAGTTAACCCTCTCCTTGAGTTCATGTTGTTTATGGAGAAGGAGAACCAAGACATTGCCGCGACATGTAGGTCAATTTTTCTAAAGGTGCACGTCAGTCTACAGCGTAGGGATCAATGTCTCCATGTACGTATCCCCGGCGTAGATTTAACACAGAAGCATAAATCACGCTACAGTCCCCCCCCCCCCAGTCTGACGCCCCTGCCTATAGCAGAATGATAATGGGTGCAGCCAGACCTTTCTCCAGCACCGACACAACACAGTGGAGATCTAATCGTAATACCGTTCTTGTGACCACGAGCGACGTTGAGCTGTTGAATCAAATTACATCCCAGTGCTGCCTGCCCATCCCACTACAACACTCTTCAGCTTTCAGTGGCTTTTAGCTTAGTATTAGCATTCCCTGGTTGGTATAATGGAGTCCTGATAGATTTAACTGACCACCTCCACCATAATTCAAACCATAAACTCAGCTCATAACCTCACACAAGACGACTGATCAGATTGTTTACCACGTAGGTATACGACTCGATTCAAAGACAAGTCACTTTTGGATGGAAATCCTTTCAATAGGGGGCTCAAATTTGGTAGAGTTTACCAGATGTGTCACTTTTGTAAAAAGAAACCTTTATTTAATAAAAGGAAAGGAGAGATGGGTAAATGTATTTAGTATATTAGTAAATATGCACAATTTATATAATAAAAATATATTATATTATACATAAATATTATTATATAGGCCTACGTACGGTATATACAGATATAGATCACTGTACCTCCAACACTCAGGGGCCCGACTCACAAAAGTGATTTTGAGATCTTCTTACGCAGTTTGAAAATAGTGGCAGTGTCTTGTTTCACAAATGCTTGTCAGTCGGAAATTGCAAATACATTTGTGAGTCCCACATGGCTCTCGCATGCATGAGTCACAATTGTTTTGATAAGTAAAACCTGTTGAAATTAATCTAAGAGGGAATTATTGTGGCTGGGTTGGTTCAGTGGGTAGAGCAGGTGCACATATACATAGAGGTTTATGCCTCAACACAAAGGTCCAGGGTTTGAATCAGACCTGTGATGATTTCCTGCTTGTCTTCCCCCTCTATCTCCCCTTTCTCACCTAGCTATACTGTGAAATTAAAGGTGGAAAAGCCCCCAAAAATAATCTATTGCAAATTGTTCCTTTTATGTCGCAAATTTTGTGAAGTGGCCCCAGGCTGGCATTTGTTACTACTGAGACATGAATGAAAGTCCTGATGGTGCATTTCCATTTAACTACTGCTACGGCAAAAGTGTCATTTAGTAAAATTAACATACTGACCTTCTTTAGTTTCAGTTATCATCAGTCATTGTTCTACAAACTCTAGTAAAGAGGGACTTTCATTACCTTCATTCTGTTGTTGAAGAGCTTTCCTGACTGTTCAAAACAGCCATTTCTTCGTTGTTTACTTTTCAGCCAGGTCACGGACGCTTCAATGTTCGCTGGGTCAATGTAGATGAAAGCCTGAGCTTTGGCAAACGATCTCAACACAAATGCAGTCAGCCTGAGGATATTAAAACAAAGTTAGACAGAAAAAAAGACAAGAGGAAGCACTTATCAGTCCCTCCAGGATTTCGCAATGTCGCGATCGCGCCAATTCACGCGAATTCAACCAATCACCGCGACTTTGGTGCGACTCGCAATTTTGACCGATCACCGCAACTTTTCTGCAACTTTGACCAATCATCGCGGTCTCCTGCAAAGCGTCGTCATACGTCAGCAAACTCACTTCCTTGTTTTGTTCAGAAGATGCAGCATCATGCGCAGCAGATGTGTGCTGCCGACGTCTCACATTTACCTACAAAAATAACAGCAAAGGACCGTGAAAAACAGTATCCAGATGTTCTTTACGAAAGCGGGGGTAAACTGTTATGCAAGACGTGCAACGTTTTAGACTTTAACGATTTAAAAGTCGCTGCACGTGGGGCTACTGCTCCGTTCCCTCCACGACTGACGCTTACGCGACACGACGCACGCGATGACGCACGCACGCGACGCGACGCGACGCGCGCACGACGCACGCGACGCACGCGACGCGACGCGCGACGCGACGCACGCACGCACGCACGCACAACACACAACACACACAGACACACATACAGACACACACACACACACACACACACACACACACACACACACACACACACACACACACACACACACGGTGGATGCAGGAGAAAAAGGAGATGAGACGACACGATGACCTAAATTGAGGACAGCTACGCTCGTTATTGTAAGTGCAATGATAACTCAAAGTCAGTACTTTATCAAACTGTGTATCAAATGTGAGTCCCAGGCCAGGTTAGGAAATTAACTAACAATGTAAAGATCAACAAGCCATAGATATTTTCAAATTTGATTCATTCAATAAAGTATTATTTTTTGGTCTTAAATCCACCAGCCATTTTCATATTATACCAACATTTGCAGCATCCTGAGCCTTTTTGGTAAGGTTACTAGGAAAACTCAGCCCAGGATAGTTTTATTCTCCCCAAAACATGTTTCCTTTTTATTTTTAAAGAACTATACAAAAAAAAAAAACAATCGCAACTTTTTTGCAACTTTCACTGTCTCCCGCAACTTCATTGCAACAAACATACAAAATACATTGCAACTTTTATCGCAACTTTTTACAAAAGCTCCCGCGAAATCAGGCATTGTGGACCGCAACAATCTCAAAAAAAGGCCGCGAAATCCTGGAGGGACTGACTTATGATCCGTTTAATGTCTCACGATACTCATCTACTCTAGAAGTATAAACTGTATGTCATGGTAAATGTAATGTTGTAAATACAGTATATAATTAATTATTCTTTGTGGATGATTGACCAGTAATGGTCTCACCAAGTGTTCCCTGGTCCTGCTCCAAATGTGCTGTAAGCACCGTCCTGATGTTTGTAGTTCAGCTGTCTCTGGTAGCCTGTATAACAATAGAAACACTAATTAGGGCATTTACAGATTTGATAGGATTTATCAAATCCTAAAATGTATTTAAGTTCAAGATTTTGGGTAAATTTGTTTATAACATCTCTAAGTGTGAATGTACAGATGTAAAGAAAAAGTCCACTTCATGGCTTTACTGGACAGCTGACAGTAAAAAGATGACAGGAAATTAAGGGAGAGAAAGAAAGAATGACATGCAACAAGGTCGCCCTGCTGGCCTAGGAGTTAAGGTGTGGGGGGGCCTGTTGTCAGGACCATAACCCAGAGGCCAGCAGGGTGTCCCTGATCTGCAATCTCTAATTGGAATGATGAGCACTGTCAAGCGATTATGCACGCTGCTTATTATATTTTGTGCAACCAGCACCAGAATGTAGCAGACGGTAGATTTGGCATACGTGTTCTTTTAGCTACCAAAGTAAACGGAGACTCACCACTGGTCAGGAAGTTGGTAGCCTTTTCCCTGATGGCTGGGGT
>NC_053113.1:16785794-16843294 GCF_010015445.1 Perca fluviatilis | reverse complement strand
GCGCTACAAAGTATTAACTTAAGGGGGCTGAATAATTTTGCCCCCCATTTTTCAGTTTTTATTTGTTAAAAAGGTTTCAAATATCCAATAAATTTCGTTCCACTTCATGATTGTGTCCCACTTGTTGTTGATTCTTCACAAAAAATTACAGTTTTATATCTTTATGTTTGTAGCCTGAAATGTGGCAAAAGGTCAAAAAGTTCAAGGGGGCCGAATACTTTCGCAAGGCACTGTATATACACATATACATATATATACATATACATATATATACATATATATATACATATATATATATATACACACACACACATATATATATACACACATACATATACATACATACATATATATATACACACTGTACATGTCCTGTTATTTATGAACTTTATTTTTTTGTTCCAGATAATGAAAATTAAAGAGATTCAGTGTTTCTCTGAGAAGTACAAACTATAAAAACACAAACAACCAGTTTTGATTCATCACAAATGATCACAGGTATTACAAAACCATAAACTGCTTTAATATTGGATGAATTTCCATCTAATTCAGTTAATTTCCACCACAGGAAGATTTTTGGTGATCCCTTAACTTTTCATCTAGAGCCATCATCAGGTAAATTGTAAAAATAAAAATATTCACTTTGCCAAGTACTTTGGTTTACGACCAAAATACCTGCAGACCAATCACCATCTTACTGTACTTTGTGTTTTGTGTTAGTTCCAAACTAAAAAATTTAAAACACACATATATATATATATACATATATATATACACACATATATATATATATATACACACATATATATATATATATATATAAAATAAAAAAATTTTGTTCCAAACTAAAGGTGGGGCAAATGGCAAACGTGACACCTGCTAAACATCAGCATGTTAGCGTTGCATTGTAAGAATGTTACGGTAACATTTTTTTATTTTTATTTTATTTATTTTTTTTAAATCACATTACCATGATGCAGCTGGTCAGGTAGTTGAAGGTGGTTGCCTTCAGTTCAAAGTGCTCCCCCCGGATGATGGAGTAGGGCAGGCTGAGCTCCAGGAAGAAAGGCTGGAAGACGGTGATGTTTGTACGTGGAGCCAAGCCGAAACCCTGAGGGGACAGACAGAAAGCCTCCGTCTCCCAGGTGGTGATGGTGTCTGGGACAGTGAGGGACACATCCTTCGTTCCAGACTCTCTGGATCAGCAGATACACAGACGCATACGGTGAACTTGAAAAACATACTCGCTTGATTAAATAGTAAAAAAAAAAAAAACAATGTGAGTTTTTTACTAATGTGTAGAGTTAATTGCAGTAACACCACGACATTGTAGTTACTGTTACCTAAAAAGAATGTGGAAATGTGAAACTGTTTCATATGCTGCATCCTTGAGATCTCAGAAACTCAGAAAATGCAGTTAAACTGGGTTTCATGTGTACTCTAGCCCAAAAAGTATTGAGCTAAATCAGGGCCAAATGTTTTGTTAATTTGAAAAAAATATATGTAGTTGAAAAACTAAAGCTTGAAATTGAAAATCTAAGTTTTGGTCAAAACTTAGAAAAAATAAAACCATGTATTCAAACTAAAAATAAGTGTACCAATTTTTCTTTCAGTTTGAATAAAATTTAGATTAAATTCTGGAATTATTTTGAATAAATTATAAATTTTCATTTTTCACTTTTATATTTGTTTTCAGTTCCACATTTCATGTTTTCAGATTCAAATCTTTTTTTGGGGTTTCACATCTGTTTTTCACTTTCAGATCATTTTTTTTCGGTTTCAGACTTTTGGCCTCCTCTGTCATGTTGCCTTCAGGAAATGGTGTTACTGTGAGAACTATGACTGAATGCTTTCTATCCACTATATACATGTGTTTTTTACTTAACAAACTGATGCCAGTGACAAAGTTCCATTTAAAAAAAAATGTGGACAATACATGGTACCAATTACACTATAAGAGCAATAAACTGTGCCAGATTGTGCAGTTCAGCAGGAACAATGACTTTTCCCACTTCCATGTACGACTTTGAATGTAGCACCACAGTATTCACTTGTACCAGCCCACAGGTAAGACATGTGAAAGATATTAGCATTTTTGAATATTTGCGACATTATCCCCGCAGTGGCATTTTTTTTGTGATTAACACATAAAAGGGAAAAAAGGTGGGCAGCTGGACAAAGCTGGCAATCAAGCATCGCTAGCACTAAAGTTAGCATTAACTAACGTTAGCTTCATACTAGCTGGTGTTTTTACACTAATTTCAGTGTCCAGCTCAAGTTTTAGAGTAGACAAAGACTTTACATTAATGCTCTGGCCTGATAAATTACGTTTTACACTATAACGTTACATGTAACAGCAGGACAGTTATATGCCTTACAAAATATGCCAAGTGGGAAAATTTTGAAGGCTTCCCAGCAAACATTGGTCCGACGGCAACGTTGTGTCCCTGGCCAAAAATAGTCGCGGTAGGATGGCATAAATTGGTAAAAAGATTTTACACAGAACATTTCCTAAAAATGCATTCAGATACATTTGTACATGTCAACAGTTCTGTGGGGTTGCATGTATAATTGTTATTTTGATTTTTATGTTCAATGTTCAATTTATTTATAAAGCACATATTATTCCAACAAAAGTTGACCACAGTGCTGTACAAAAAATTAAATAAAACAATATTCTTAGCTACGTGTACTTCAACATATACCATGTTGTGAATCAGTTGTAAGTGGACGTCCACTAGGTGACGTCCTTTACACGTGCATTTATAGTCCATCATGACCCTCTATGAAATCAATTGTGATAAAGCTGCGCTAAACCCTTGCATGGTTAATACTGCAATAATTAATTTAATTCACCAAGTTTTTAAAAGGTTGTGAAGACGTCCACTGACGTCCTTTACACGTCTATAGCCAAGGCTGTGACAGTCGTCCATTGACGTCTTTTACACGTCTAGTCAAGCAAAACAGAAAAAGAAACAGGAATTATCTTTATGAAATACACAATTTGTATACAAAGTACATTTACTTTATCTTGTTTAAATAAATTATAATTACACAGTGCCCAGTGTGGTTAAGTGATTGCAAAGCCACTGCATTTTAGTCATTATTTCAACCTGTTGTACCTGATGTATTTATTTTTTTAAATGAATGTATGCATACATGTAAAACATAAATATATCCGGTCACCATTTATGTCTGAGTTGGATGTAATCATTGACATATATTAAATGTAATTGCCATTGACAGGGAAACTGCTGCCAAGATGTAGTAACAAAATATCTCGCGATATTACAAAATCCCGCAATAGGATAGATTATCTCGCGAGATGTTAACGCGTTCTCCCCATAGACTCCAGAACCAGAACCCGTAACTTGAACGTTGAACAACCACGAGGAGAGGAGGATTTGAGTTGTATCGATAATATTATTAAAAATCTACTGTTGGGTAAGTACATTTTGTATTATTAGATTAACGTGCTTGAGTTTTACTTGTTTGACATGAATGAACCGAAAGAAATGATGCCCACATTGTCAACTGAAATGTACTGAGTTTGGCTAAAATTAGCTGCTAGCAGCGTAGCGTACGCGGTAACTAAGTTACTTTGAACTTATACAACGGTATACCATAGTATAAAGTATGTTTAATGATACAGTCAAAGTTGTGAAAGTGTATGTTTTAACATTGCATGCAATTGCTACGCTGCACTGTACTGTTATCGTGATTTTTTTAACCTTATTTGGTTATTTTTTCTAAGATGAAGTAATCCTACATTTTTTTCATAGAATTGCTTAGGGATAGATATAGATATATATGAGAGAGAAAGATATTTAGCTTTTTGGTGCAAAATCTTGTTTCATTTATTTTTTTAAATTTAGTTATAGGACCATAAAAACATTTTGAAAATAATTTAATGTAATTTTTGTTCCTACTGTTTGTTTTGATGATTATTATGATTATTATTATTATTATTATTATTATTATTATTATTATTATTATTATTATATTCTCTTCCCTCAGATGCTGTGAAGAGGTGGAGCCCAAATTCAACTGAATCAGAAATTGATGCGGCTATGGCGGAACACTTGAAACATGCTCCAGGAAGAGCTTGGGGTGGGGTTATAACAAATAACTTTTCTGATGCAAAAGATGTCTGCAAAAAGATGCTACACAAAGGGAGATATTTGTGACAGTATTATCGAACTGAACTAAATTAACGGAAATGAGCTAAAACTGAATTTTTTTTTGTTATGAACATGTTTTTCCTGTTTCCCGGGTTAATCTGTATTGTATAAACCATAAAATAAATAAATTTGATTTTGAATTTTGTGGCTTTTTAGTTCATCCCGTTATCTTTATATTCATTTGTAATGAACTACTAAAATGAAAATAAGATAACACTTTATTTTACAGTGTCCTTGTTATATGTAGTTACTGTAATAACTATAAATTATGCATAATTTCAAGCAACAAACCTTAACCCTATTCAGATGCATTTAATTATATTAATAAGAACTTAAATGTATAAGTAAAGTGTTGTTTGATCTACACGTGATTATAACGTGTTACAGACGTTCAGGTATGACTGGACCGATTTTGGACCTTTTTAGAAACTTGGTCAAGTTTAGATGTGTAAACGTCAAGATCGCCGTTCACGATTTAACACAATGGGTGTATGATTATTTTATATGCAGGCTTATATATAGCCTACACTTATGTAGAAACACACCTTATAAACATCCAGAAGAAGACTAATTCTGACGTCCAGGGATGCGCAGAAAAGACGTGGAATTCACGGTCCAAGTGACGTCAAAGACGTCGGTTCAACTTTCATTTTGGAACTATTTTTCAACCATGACGGGACATCGCGGACGGACGTCTTTTCAACGGTCATTAAACGTCCAAATGTTTGCTGGGTTCTACCACAGCCTAACTTATGTATCAGAATACACTAACTTGTCTTTTTGTATGTCTTACTGTCTGTTTTCTGGACCGTGTGTGTCCGTAATAAAAGCTTTGATTGATTGATTGATTGATTAACAAAGCGGACCAGGACAGTTATGTTGTTTAACCATGAAAAGGTAACACTGCAGGCAGCCACTGTCAAGTTATGGTCATTCTGACAAACAGAGGTTAACAAAGACCACTACACGTTAAGTCAAAAAATTTGAGCTGGACACTGAAATTAGTGTAAAAACACCAGCTAGTGTGAAGCTAACGTTAGTTAATGCTAACTTTAGTGCTAGCGATGCTTCATTTCCAGCTGTCCACGTATTTCCCCTTTATGGGTTAATGACAAAAAAAATGCCACTGCGGGGATAATGTCCCAAAGTATCTATTCAAAAAGGCTAATATCTTTCACATGTATTACCTGTGGGCTGGCGCCAGCAGGTTGCCTTGACGGAACGGACGCTATGCTGACTTCCGAGTGAATACTGTGGTGCTACATTCAAAGTCCACATGGAGGTGGAAGAAGTCATTGTTGTGCTGAACTGCACAATCTGGCACAGTTTATTGCTCTTATAGTGTAATCGGTACCATGTATTGTCCAAAACAATTTTTTAAATGGAACTTTGTCACTGGAATCAGTTTGTTAAGAAAAAAACACATGTATATAGTGGATAGAAAGCATTCAGTCATAGTTCTCACAGTAACACCATTTCCTGAAGGCAACATGACAGAGGAGAGTCTTCTGCCTTCTTACCCCAGTCACATTAGCTACAAGAGAGCGACAAAGCGACAGGCTGCCATTCTTTTTTAATGGGAGTGGCCGTTTGCCAGCCACAAGCGACGAGCTCGCCGTTGTCACGAGCAATGCGGGGCCAAAATAGACAAGAAGTCTATTTTATGCAAATGCTGAGCGATGCAACAAAGCGACCGCCAATCGGAGTGAAGGGGCAGAGTGACGTAGGTCAGTGGCTCGAGTCGAAGAAAATAATTCAAGATGGCGGAAAACGCTTCAGGATTTTATCTCATATATTTTGTTACTTTTATCGAGAAATAAATATTTTTAAATCCAAAAACATCGTTCTTGTGACTTAACAATACCTCTGAAGTAACTTTTAAGACGTGCTTGAAGGTAGCACCGGACAATTTCTGTTTACAGTTGCCAAGCAACCAGGAGTAGGCTAGGCACGTACATGCATGGATGTATTAAGACAACTGGATACAGTGTTCGGCGGGAAGCCCCGTACGTTCCAATGAGAGTGCTCAAAAGCGCATTATGCAAACATGGAGCTCGGCTTTTCCGCATTCTTGGCCCATGACGTCACGGTGGACACGCGCAATAGCAACAATTTGTTTGTGTTGTCTTAGCAACCGGTAGCAACATGCTTGTTCATGAGGTTTTCTCTCGTGGCTCTTACAAGTGGCGAACTCAAGAACTCGCCGTTTTCATTGTCTAAAATATTCACTAACATTAAACATTGTGTTTTCGTTGTTCCTGATTGTTTACATGCTTAGCTAAATAAACGATAGATGTATTTAGCTAGACAACCAAGGAGATTTAATCATTATGTCGTGCTACTAGCTAGCTAGCGAGCTAGCTGCTAGCAGTTAGCCTGCAGTTTCGGGAACAGAGCTCATCCATGGCTTTATCTCTCATCCACGTTACAAGCTTTACAGCATACAGCCCTCGGATGGCTCATAAGAGAGAACCAAGGCCATGTAATCACTATGTCTGTAGTAACGTTATGTAGGCATGATCTTAATACAGCCATGCTAGCTAACCCTGATGTTAGCAACTAGCTAGCTAGCCGATAGCCCCGCAAGTTTGGGAAACGCTAATGACGTTACATCCACGTAACAGGCTTTACAACATACATACATCCCTCGGATGTATGATACTTCATAAGATAATACCATGGACGTATTGATAGAACACATGGTGAATTACAACCATAAGCTATATCCGTTGTTATTACAGCTAGCTACATGAGCTCGGGAGAACAGTCACGTGAGCGGGCGTGCGCAGTCCCGTGGGTCTGCTCGCGTCCATTATGCGCGTTCATCATTTCAAATTTAATAATTCTGGATTTGCTTCTAGTGAATGTTAAAAATGTTAAAAACGTGACGTTTTAAACAAGGACCCTTTCAGTGTTCGGGCTGGTACGTTGATATACCCCGAAACAAATTATCCGCTGAAATAGAGAAGTTTCTTTCGCCATGCAATGTCTATGTGAAAAGTCTTTCTGGGCCATGGGGTGCAGTACCACCGTTATCCGCTAAGCCCATGGTGGCATATAGACACGGCGCTCTTCCTGGGGGCTTGCGTGCATGTCGCTCTCTTTTGTAGCTAATGTGTGGGGTTAGGCTGTCACTCATAATGCCACGCCCCTCTGAGTTGAAGCCACGCCCCCTACGCAAAATCGGGGCCAAAAGTCTGAAACCGAAAAAAAATGATCTGAAAGTGAAAAACAGATCTGAAACCGAAAAAAAACAGATTTGAAACCGAAAAAAAAGACTTGAAGCCGTAAAAAAAATAAGTTTTGAATCTGAAAATATGAAATGTGGAACTGGAAACAAATATAAAAAAGTGAAAAATTTTAATTTATAATTTATTAAAAATAATTCCAGAATTTAATCTAAATTTTATTCAAACTGAAAGAAAAATTGGTACACTTATTTTTAGTTTGAATACATGGTTTTATTTTTTTCCAAGTTTTGACCAAAACTTAAATTTTCAATTTCAAGCTTTAGTTTTTCAACTATATTTTTTTCAAATTAACAAAACATTTGGCCCTGATTTAGCTCCATAAAAAAAATGAGTAATACATTTACATTCAGCTTAGAATAACTAACTAAAATAACACTTAAAATGAATGAGCCATCAGTTAAAAAAAAAAAAAAAGAAGCTTAGGAGCAGTGTCAGCTAATTAGTTTCATGCCATTCATGTGTGGAGGGAGACAGCGGGAAGGTGAACATACTCTTCAGGCAAAAAAATGCACTCATACACTCAAACACGTTTATTACCATCAAAACCCTCTGTGGCAAAAACTCACCCAACTTCCACCAGGTCCCATATCCAGGTCTCAGGGAAGAAAGTGCGGACTGTCTCTATTGGTGATTTATCAGGAGACGACATATCAGGGTCCACAGGACTGTCAAGGACAGGGGCTGCCATTTTGTCCATTCTGTTAGAAACCGAATTATATATAAAACTAACACCTGAGAAGAAAGTATAACATCTTTTGTTAGAAACAAATGAAAGCAATGACACAGTCACCGGTTTTAATGAGGTAGTAAATATTCAGCATGTGTCACTTGATGGAGCAAAAAAGAAGGTCACCATAGTCACCATAGTCACCATAGTCACCAAAGCCACGGTGGCCCTGGTGGCCCTGGTGGTATTCTCTTCCTTTGTATTTGAGGCATGAAGGCTCTCGGATAACCATGTTTGTTGCCATCTTCATCCCTACATTCTAGATAATCCAACAACAAACAGACACCACTGAAAAGTTGATAAATGTGCAACAATAACTTATTAGTATATTCTTTATTTTGTACACTCATTTGTGCAGGAAGTACCTGGAAAACTTTATAAGCATCAGCTGTCCCACCACCATGGGGGTATGGCAAAACATATCTTCTCGGTCTCACATGCAAACATTCTGCATCATCTCGAACGTTATATGGAGTATAGGACATTTTTTTGACCGGCAACAATTGAAATATCTGAAAAGAAAGGTTTGGTTCAAAGTTATAAACTGACAATGTTTGATGTTCTATCAAGATCTGACAATTGGGAAACTCTTGGACCCTAAGATACTCTTATATCTTGAAAAGTGGATGTAAAGTATATCTTTCAAATCATTGCCTTTATCCATAAGGCAGACTCTTACAGAGGGCTACACCTCACATATGTGATCATAACCTTATACTATAGCATTTTCATAACACGCTTACAACTGGGTGAAAAGAACAAAATGAGCATTGAGCTGCATTGCACAGTTGATAACAATGTACAACTGGTGAGAAAAGGAAGACAGATTAACCATGGCACAAGTAGATAACAGCAGAGTAAAAATGGATGATGATAAATTTGCAAAGGATTATACAGAGGTAACAAATTATGTTTGCATATAGTTTTGGTTGATTCCAGTAGTTACCTTGACTGCATCCAGAGTCTTCCCTGGCTCCTTGATGAGGACGCTCTGGTCAACAGCGCTCACACCACACAGAGATTCTGGCTGGGCGGTAACCTGTATGATGGTCTCCTCTCCTGGGACAGCCGAGGACGGAGAAAACTCCAGAGACACCTGACACAATCGGAAAAGACACATCATACCATCTGGACTTTAGTGGTAGATGAGATCCTGGATCTTTTCAAACTTTAAAAAAGTCGGATTTGAACCCGGGTTGCTACCAAGGACCCAGACAACATGGGGCACATACTCTACCGGGTGAGCTGGAGGCCACCCCATCAGAATAGCTTTTTAATGAAACCTCTGATCTTTCTGCGATTTCACTAGACAGCATTTTCCTGCCAGTGGAATGGCCACATGGCAGTTGGTCCTGCCGACGCTTAATACATTCCTCATAATGGAGCTCTGTATCTAAAGTGATTTTGGGGGTTATGATATTATTGTCACTCCCCATTCCCTGCTCTGCTAAGGTTGGTGCTTCCTTTTGAGATGTGATGAGGCCATAGCCTAGATGCCAAAAAGCAACGCTGCAGTTATTCTACATTTACATAATAATCTGTTCAATGCAGAGGTGTCAAAAGTATTCACATTCATTACTCAAGTGGAAGAATAGATACTAGGGTTTGAAAAGACTTTTGTAGAAGTTGAAGTATCAACTCAAGCTTTTTACTTAAGTAAAAGTACTGGTTTCAAAACTACTTAAAGTATAAAAGTAAAAGTAATGTAAGGCAGAGATCTTCAACAAGGGATCCTCAAAGTCATTGCAGGGGGGCCTCCAAATTAAAATAAAAAGTCTTTTGAGTCTTTTTATTATCTTTGAGTCTTTTAAAATTAAAATGCCTTAACATAATTCCAACATATTAATAGCAAATATAAATTCCCACTGATGATAGGCTTATTGGCCTATAGGTAAGGTAGTCCCTAAGATATCAGCCCACAGATACAGTTAATCCTAGATTTACTGTGCCACATACAGTATGTACCATTAAAATATGATTTATAAAATCATGCCAACAATTAATATTTTAATAGCTTATGAAAAAGGGTATGTAAGAACGCTTTAGGTTGCCCTAACAGTTATTGTAGGCCCAGTTTAATATGCAACTTAATTTTATACAATATGTAGTAGGGGGTCCCTGCTACATCTCACTTTAAGTTAAGGGGTCCTTGCCATTAAGGACAACAGCTTAACCCCAAAACGTTAGGACAAAATCATATGACCATAATAATGTTATATTAAAATCATACCTGCAAACTCAGGGCTGAAAAAGGTGACACATCTCTTCTGTGTTTTTCAGACAACGGCAGCTACAGTCTGGTGTTACAATCCTCTCCAGTGAAATACAGACAAACTTTTACACCGTTTAGCTGTCAGAATTTTAACCGTGTTTACTCCAGCTGCTAGCTAACCGTAGGCTAACGTTAGCTGCTGTAGTGTTAACTAGCGTCCCGTGCGGCGATGTTTCAGTTCCCTTTAACGTCCGTTTTCGGAGCATCAGAGAGAAGCGCAGGCATTTAAGTGCCACCTAAATAAGGCACCTAAATAAGGCACCAAAATCCGCGTTGTTATTTGAGCCGGTAGATAACGGTCGTTAAGGCACCGGTGGGTATTAGCACCGGGTCTGTGCAGGTTTGATAGATCGCGTACAAACCAATAGAGACAGCTAGATCAAATAGTGGCATCGGCAGCTCGCAGTGGCATATCCGGTGGCAGGTTGAGATGCCACGGCATCTGCCTCCGTTAGCAGTGGCATTTAAGGTGGCAGGTTGAGATGCCACGGCATCTGCCTCTGTTAGCAACGTTAGCAGTAACATTTCCCGTGGCAGGTTGAGATGCCACGGCATCTGCCTCCGTTAGCAACGTTAGCAGTAGCATTTCCCGTGGCAGGTTGAGATGCCACGGCATCTGCCTCCGTTAGCAGTGGCATTTAAGGTGGCAGGTTGAGATGCCACGGCATCTGCCTCTGTTAGCAGTAGCATTTCCTGTGGCAGGTTGAGATGCCAATGTTTTTTCCTGAGATGCCACGGCATCTTTCGCCGTTTATATGGTATTTCTGGTGGCATTATAGGATGCCGCGGTTCCTGTCGATATTTGTGTGATATTTCTGGTGGCATTATGATAGGGTGACCAATGTCCTCTTTTCCACTTTTTACCTACTGTCCGGGGCGCCCGTTTTTTTTTAAGCGTGTATTTAAATTAACTGGCGCT
The DNA here is from genome assembly GCF_010015445.1 of Perca fluviatilis. NCBI lineage: Eukaryota > Metazoa > Chordata > Actinopteri > Perciformes > Percidae > Perca > Perca fluviatilis. The sequence goes on along the minus strand of NC_053113.1, from coordinate 16,831,944 downwards.
TTGCACACAATACTACGGTAGGCTACTTTGTTGTGTGGCATAATTCCCGAGAGGCTGTGTCAGTACCCGATCCGTTCCACCCATGGATGTATTAAGAGAACGGTTCCACCTGCACAATCCGTTCTGCGCATGTGCAAGATGACACGTATGCCATGACGTAGGCCATTCAGTCTAAAATAACGTTAAGTCAAACATAATCGGAAAAGCAGGCTACAGCTAAATTAAGACTTTACAGTAATAACAATAAAGACAAGAATTGACTGATTGTATTTTAAATGAGCACAAGTAAAGTAGAACTGACGTAACAGCTGTTATATATGTTAACGTTTATTTTCAAGTTTTATTTTGAGGGTCTTTTAAAGTTTACATGCTGTCTCGGCTAGCGGTTAGCCGAATTAGCTGTTAGCTAAACTAACGTTAGCTTAACTGTGGAGGCTAACAGCAGACCGCTGCAGTCAGCTAGCGGTTAGCCAAATTAACCGTTAGCTAAACTAACGTTAGCTTCCCGGTGGAGGCTAACGGCAGACCACTATAATCACCTAGCGGTCCGCCGAATTAGCTATTAGCTAACTAACTTTAGCTGGAGGCTAGCGTGTGAACATCTTGCGCATGCGCAGAATGGATCGTGCAGGTGGAAGCGGTGCCACGGATCGTGCAGGTGGAAGCGGTGCCGTTATTCTGAGGTGGTGGTTGCATGAACGCAGCATTATCATCTGCGCCTACGTCATGGCATACGTGTCATCTTGCACATGCGCAGAACGGATTGTGCCGGTGGAACGGATCGGGTACTGACCTTATATACAGTCATGGCCAAAAGTTTTGAGAATTACATCAATATTGGAAATTGGAAAAGTTGCTGCTTAAGTTTTTGTAATAGCAATTTGCATATACTCCAGAATGTCATGAACAGTGATCAGATGAATTGCATAGTCCTTCTTTGCCATGAAAATTCCACTGCATTTCATTGCTGTCATTAAAGGACCTGCTGAGATCATTTCAGTAATCGTCTTGTTAACTCAGGTGAGAATGTTGACAAGCACAAGGCTGGAGATCGTTATGTCAGGCTGATTGGGTTAGAATGGCAGACTTGACATGTTAAAAGGAGGGTGATGCTTGAAATCATTGTTCTTCCATTGTTAACCATGGTGACCTGCAAAGAAACACGTGCAGCCATCATTGCGTTGCATAAAAATGACTTCACAAGCAAGGATATTGTGGCTACTAAGATTGCACCTAAATCAACAATTTATAGGATCATCAAGAACTTCAAGAAAAGAGGTTCAATTCTTGTTAAGAAGGCTTCAGGGCGTCCAAGAAAGTCCAGCAAGCGCCAGGATCGTCTCCTAAAGAGAATTCAGCTGCGGGAGTGCCACCAGTGCAGAGCTTGCTCAGGAATGGCAGCAGGCAGGTGTGAGCGCATCTGCACGCACAGTGAGGCGAAGACATTTGGAAGATGGCCTGGTGTCAAGAAGGGCAGCAAAGAAGCCACTTCTCTCCAAAAAAACAATCAGGGACAGATTGATCTTCTGCAGAAAGTATGGTGAATGGACTGCTGAGGACTGGGGCAAAGTCATATTCTCCGATGAAGCCTGTTTCCGATTGTTTGGGGCATCTGGAAAAAGGCTTGTCCGGAGAAGAAAAGGTGAGCGCTACCATCAGTCCTGTGTCATGCCAACAGTAAAGCATCCTGAGACCATTCATGTGTGGGGTTGCTTCTCATCCAAGGGACTGGGCTCACTTACAATTTTGCCCCAAAACACAGCCATGAATAAAGAATGGTACCAAAACACCCTCCAACAGCAACTTCTTCCAACAATCCAACAACAGTTTGGTGAAGAACAATGCATTTTCCAGCACGATGGAGCACCGTGCCATAAGGCAAAAGTGATAACTAAGTGGCTCGAGGACCAAAACGTTGACATTTTGGGTCCATGGCCTGGAAACTCCCCAGATCTTAATCCCATTGAGAACTTGTGGTCAATCCTCAAGAGGCGGGTGGACAAACAAAAACAAACTAATTCTGACAAACTCCAAGAAGTGATTATGAAAGAATGGGTTGCTATTAGTCAGGATTTGGCCCAGAAGTTGATTGAGAGCATGCCCAGTCGAATTGCAGAGGTCCTGAAAAAGAATGGCCAACACTGCAAATACTGATTCTTTGCATAAATGTCATGCGATTGTCAATAAAAGTCTTTGAAACGTATAAAGTGCTTGTAATTATATTTCAGTACATCACAGAAACAACTGAAAAAAAGATCTAAAAGTAGTTTAGCAGCAAACTTTGTGAAAACCAATATTTGTGTCATTCTCAAAACTTTTGGCCACGACTGTAGACCCTTTGCACGTGACGTCACACTCTACTCCCGCGAATTATGAACGCCATGACGGACGGCGGAAGAGCTATTCTGTAGACAGACGGCAAGTCAAACCTATGAGTCAAACGAGTGCGTTCGCTGTTCTTGTTCTCACATACACAATCTGCAGAGTAATCCTCACCAACACAAGCATGTATATGTATTGCCTGTTTTAAATGACTGATAAATAATAATAATAAAACTTCCTCACCCAGCTAGCTGCTGTGCTAACCAGCTGTTCCTGCTAACAGGTCCCACATAACTATCATCAGTTATTCAGTGACCTACATATCCCAAAAAGTAAGCCGTTCCCTTGATCATTTAACTTAACACACATACAAAAAATATTGGTTAAATTAAAGATGACATGGCACAGAAACTAGCTTAAAAAAGGCCAAACAACTGAATTAAATGCGGGTCTGCGGAGCTCCTACCCCGGTTAGTCGACCAGCTAGCTGCAGCCAGAGCCATATCACTCTGTTAGCTTTGGACTGCTCGCTAGCTGCTGCCCATCGCGTCGAAATATCCACCGGTCAGCAGCGAATATAATCACAGATTAAAGCTGCGAGCAGCGATGGACGGGCCCTCGTGCCTCTGTGCGCGTCGGGGTTACCGGCGGACGCCGCTCCTTGCGACCGTGCATTTGCGCGGCACTCAGAAGCCGCAAACCGTAACCGATGAAAAGGGAACTCCCCGCCGAGTTCAACGATAGCTCACACAAGACTCTACGTCATACGGTTCATTAGCTGTGAAAGGGGGCGTGGCTAAAGCATAGGGGGCGGGTCCAACCATCCCCAATTAGAAATGAAGCCTCTGCTGAGATGAATGATACCTCACACAAGACTCTACCTTAAATGGGTCAGCATGTATGAAAGGGGGCGTGGCTTAAACATAGGGGGCGGGCCAAACCATCACCAATGAAGAAGGAAGTCTCTGCTGAGTTCAATGATACCTCACACAAGTGTTTACATCAATCGGGCCATTAGTAATAAAAGGGGGCGTGGCTTGAACATATGGGGCGGGCCAAACCATCACCAATGAAGAAGGAAATCTCTGCTGAGTTCAATGATACCTCACACAAGGGTCGTACCTTAAACGGTTCAAATGTTATGAAAGGGGCGTGGCTTATGGCATAGGGGGCGGGCCAAACCATCAACAATAAAGAAGGAACTCTCTGCTGAGTTCAATGACACCTCACACAAGACTCTACCTTAAATGTAAACGTAAAGTAAGTGGGCGTGGTCATATTATAGGGGGCGGCTCAGTATCACACGTAGACCACACATTCTGAGTTTCATGCAAATCGGATGATGTTTGTCATATAAGGCAGATTTCCTGTTGCCAGGTGGGGGGGCGCTATGACCAAAAGTCAATTTTGGCCTGTAGGTGTCCTCAGGCCTGGACCCTTGTCCATTGTGAGAAATTTCGGGCAGATACGACAACATACACTCAAGTTACAACTTCTTTGGTCATCGCTAAACACTCAAAATGGCCGCCACGCCACGCCCACACCGTCTGACGAAAAGTTTTTCTTTTAATAACTTTTCATCTTTAACATCTTAAGATGGCACAGACCGAGTTTGAAGTTGATCGGATGAAATCTCTAGGAGGAGTTCGTTAAAGTATAGCACCTTGACTTTTAGGCCTACTTCCTGTTGCCGCTAGGGGGCGCTATGACTTTAAGTAAATATCGGCCTTTATTTGTCCTCAGGGTCGGACTCTTATGAATCCTGAAAAGTTTCGAGGTAATCGGACAACGTACACTCGAGTTACACCCACTTCCTGTTTCGGCGGCGAAACGCACAAAATGGCCGCTTCGGCCACGTCATCGCGCCTATGACCGAAAGTTTTTCTTTTAACAACTTTTCATCTTTAACATGGCACAGACCGAGTTTGAAGTTGATCGGATGAAATCTCTAGGAGGAGTTCGTTAAAGTACGACATGTGGAAATGGCCAAAATCGCACTAATTTCGAACTTTGAAATCAAAATGTCGGACTTCCTGTTGGGTTTAGGGTATGGCTCTAATGAAGTTTTGTGTACGTCTTGACATGTTACATATGTGTACCAAGTTTCGTGAGGCTACGTTAAACACACTGGAGGGGCTCAATTTTCTTAACTTTGTAGGGGGCGCTAGCAATCCATTTTTGTGCGCCTATTCCCGAAACCCTTAAAATACGTAAATATTCACCAGACTTGATGCGACCGCCAAATTTGGTGAGTTTTTGAATATATTAAGCCCCTCAAAAAGCCAATTCATTTGACGGGAAAATAATAGAAGAAAGAAAGAATTAAAGCTGCGAGCAGCGATGGACAGGCCCTCGCGCCTCTGTGTGGGTCGGGGTTACCGGCGGACGCCGCTCCTTTCGACCATGCAAAATTTGGCACTCAGACGCCGCAAATCTTCACCAATGACAAGGGAACTCCCTGCCAAGTTCAACGATACCTCACACAAGACTCTACGTCATACGGTTCATTAGCTGTGAAAAGGGGCGTGGCTAAAGCATAGGGGGCGGGTCAAACCATCACCAATGAAGAAGGAAGTCTCTGTTGAGTTCAATGATACCTCACACAAGACTCTACCTTAGATGCGTCAGCATTTATTAAAGGGGGCAGGGCTTAAGCATAGGGGGCGGGTCAAACCATGACACATTAAAAACAATGTCTTTGCTGAGTTCAATGACACCTCACACGAGACTCTACCTTAAAAGGTTCAAATGTTATGAAAGGGGGCGTGGCCTGAGTAAGTGGGCGTGGCCATATTATAGGGGGCGGATCAGTATCACATGTAGACCACACATTCTGAGTTTCATGTAAATCGGATGATGTTTGTCATATAAGGCGCATTTCATGTTGCCAGCGGGGGGCGCTATGACCAAAAGTCAATTTTGGCCTGTAGGGGTCCTCAGGCCTGGACCCTCGTCAATCGTGAGAAATTTCGGGCAGATACGACAACGTACACTCAAGTTACAACAACTTCTTTGTTCATCGCTAAACACTCAAAATGGCCGCCACGCCACGCCCACACCGTCTGACGAAAAGTTTTTCTTTTAATAACTTTTCATCATTAAGGTGTTGGGATGGTACAGACCAAGTTTGAAGTCCATCGGATGAAATCTCTAGGAGGAGTTCGTTAAAGTATAGCACCTTGACTTTTAGGCCTACTTCCTGTTGCCACTAGGGGGCGCTATGACTTTAAGTAAATATCAGCCCTGATTTGTCCTCAGGGTTGGACTCTTATGAATCCTGAAAAGTTTCGAGGTAATCGGAGAACGTACATTCGAGTTACACCCACTTCCTGTTTCGGCGGCGAAACGCAAAAAATGACCGCCCTGCCACGGCCACGTCCTATGACGAAAAGTTTTTCTTTTAACAACTTTTCATCTTTAACATCTTAAGATTGCACAGACCGAGTTTGAAGTTGATCGGATGAAATCTCTAGGAGGAGTTCGTGAAAGTACGACATTTGGAAATGGCCAAAATCACACTAATTTCGAACATTTAATTCAAAATGGCGGACTTCCTGTTGGGTTTAGGGTATGGCTCTAATGAAGTTCTTTGTACATCTTGACATGATACATATGTGCACCAAGTTTCGTGAGTCTATGTTAAACACACTGCAGGGGCTCAATTTTCTTAACATTCTAGAGGGCGCTAGCGAGCCATTTTTGTGAGCCTATTCCCAAAACCCTTAAAATACGTACATTTTCACCAGACTTGATGCGACCACCAAATTTGGTGAGTTTTTGAATATATTAAGCCCCTCAAAAAGCCAATTCATTTTACGGGAAAATAATAATAGAAAGAAACAATAATTCCTTCAGTTTCAATAGGGCCTTCGCCGCTGTCGGCGCTCGGGCCCTAATAAGACGATGGCTAGATGTTACATTATGTGTGGTTAATACTGATCATAGACACTACGTGATTTACTGCATGGATTAACGTGTGATGAATTATTTCCCAGAGCTGGGATGCGTTCAGGCATCCATTAGAAAGATGCATTGGCTCAGCCAGTGAACAACGGTACGTGCCTGTAGCTAGCTTGCCCTGCTAGCTGATAGCCGTTAGCTGCTAGCTGCCGTCCTGTGAGTTTATTCAGACAGGCTTATGTGATAATCATCCCAGTAATAATAATCCACGGTGGTGTGGCTATGTCCTCCAGAGGACAGGTCATGTCACGTCTTGAAGTGTATTCCCCCCTAAAAAAAACAGTAGTGTGGTAGTAGCTGCTAGCTGCTAGTTGTAGCAGGAAAAGGTAAACAGTAGTGTGCCGATCGGAGCATAGTGTGTGAAGAGTGAAGGGCAGATTTGTTTACAAGGGAAGAAGCTTGGAGTAACGTAACTATGGCGAATATAGCAGATATACAACACACGGACGAGCCTTTTGAGTTATATGGTCGTCCTTATTTATTCGAATCCGAGTATACAGACGAATACTAGCCTCACAAGAGTTGGAAAGAACGAGACAGACAGAGGGGCAACAGGCAGATGAACTTGTTGCTCCAAGCGCAAGCTAAAGCTAGCATTCAGTAACTGGAAGACATAGCTAGCCACACCACCGCCGCTCCATGGATTGTTATTGGGATGATTATCACAGAAGCCTGGCTGAATACACTCACCGGAAGGCAGCTAACAGCTAGCGGGGCAAGCTAGCTACCGGCAGGATCGAGACAGGGACCAGGGTAGGTGAATTTAAACAATGTCTGAAGAAGCCATGAAGAAGAAGGTAGTAGTAGTTTATTGTTATTACAGTTTATTTAGTGTTATTTATTTGAAACTAATGAAACTTTCCGCTTGTCTACTACACTGTTTAGCTTGTGCTTCCAGTGATTCTGCCGTCCGTCATGGCGTCGTCACGTGGTCGTGGTCACGTGTTTGCAAAGGGTCTATACTGTCTATGGTACTGACAGGCTGCTTTGTGAGCGGCTCTGCTACACGCACATACACAGGGACCAGAGCAGACAGCAAAGCGACGTTGAACACAAAATGCCGAAGCGTTTCCTGCTAAAGATTTCCCACCGTGGTCAGAAAACACAAGGGAGACGCTTTGTCTCTAAAGTCGTCGCCTACTCGCTCGCCGTCACTCTCTCACTTAATTCTCCCTCGCTCTATCACCCACTCCCCCCACACACAGACTGCCGGCTCGACACACACACCAGCGCACAAGTATTTAACATCAGGCTACGGCGAAAGCTCTGCGTGGAGCCTGCGTACAACCATAAAACAAGACTTACAGCAGCTTAACAGTTGAACTGCAAAAAAAAAAAAAGGTCCCACATAGGCTACCGTCCCAGTCGGGACCGGAACAAGTGGGAGGCGGAGTGCACCGTGTGCAAAGCTGGCACATATGTTTTAGTGTCTTTATTATTTATCTTATTACATTGAAAAGGTATTAAGACATATTTTGTTGAAGCTGGATTTTCTAACACAGAAGAGGTCATATTTACATTTAACATTTAACATTTTCATATTATTTATTTATTTTAAAAGAGAGATTATTTTGTTACAGGTTGTTACAGATTTTATTTTATTACAGAACCGTTAACCGTTAATTAAGCCTGCCTTGTGTCTCGAGGCCGGGCCGAATGTCCTCTTTTTTGGAAATCAAAATATGGTCACCCTACATTATGATGTCGCGGCTCCTGCAGATGTTTGTGTGGGTTGCCACCGGTTCACCGTAACATGCCATGGCACATCTCACAGATTTTGAGGTATGACGGTGGCAAACAAGGGCTGTGTCCGAAATCACCCACTACTCATATAGGCCTACTAGAAAAACCATAGGCCTATACAACCAAACCAGTAGCCTGTCGTTGCCTAGCCTACTGTAGAGAAAGAGGATATCCGACTGCAACTGCAGGTGTTTGTAGCATCTGCTAGTGAGATACCGACATTTATAGTTTTATAAATATTAACACTAGCCAATATTAGACACACACACACACACACACACACGGCACCGAGTGTGGCTCTCCGATGCTCGGAGGTGAGCCGTGGCCGACTCGGAGTCCTGCCGCTGGAGGAGATGCGACAGTGAGGACCGGTTCAACAGCTTGAGCTCGTAGCGGCCGGTGAAGCTTCCGAGCACCGGGCTTCCACCGCTGCGAACGGGGTTTTTAGCTTTAGGAGCAGGCATTTTATCTGTTAATCCTGTAGACACTCAGGCGTTATGTAGTTGACACGCAGTGGTGAATTGTCTGCAGTGCTGGACGGGTTGTTGCCATGTTCCGATTGTTCTCATCTCAGCCTCTCCGAGACAAAATAGACATGCCATTTCAAAAATCTTTCATTTATTGTCAGAAATATCATGTTTTCAAAAGCATCACTTTCATCAAATTTTATGTGACATATTTAGAATGCAAGCAGTCACATCCGGACAAACGAGCAAGCTTATGTGCCCCGGCCCAATTTAACCCCTGCTAGTAGGCCTATATGAGTAGTGGGTGATTTTGGACACAGCCCTTGTTTGCCACCGTCATACCTCATAATCTCTGAAATGTGCCATGGGATTCTTACAGTGAAGCGGTGGCAACCCACGCAAACATCGGCAGGAGCCGCGGCATCATAATGCCACCAGAAATACCACACAAAAATCGGCAGGAGCCAGAGTAAATTTGTGGCATCTCAGGCTGCCACTGGAAATACCATATAAACGGCGAAAGATGCCGTGGCATCTCAGGAAAAATCATTGGCATCTCAACCTGCCACCTTAAATGCCACTACTAACAGAGGCAGATGCCGTGGCATCGAGGCAGATGCTGTGGCATCTCAACCTGCCACCTTAAATGCCACTACTAACAGAGGCAAATGCCGTGGCATCGAGGCAGATGCCGTGGCATCTCAACCTGCCACTGGAAATGCCACTGCGAGCTGCCGATGCCACTATTTGAGCTAGCCCCTGCTGGAACCAATAGGGTGTCAGAATGGCTATGTTTATACTTCTCATCCAACCACAATCATGTTAACTCTCTCCGGATGGAGCGATCTGGATAGGGTTTTTTGAGTGTGTGTGTTTGAACGATGACGAGCCGGAATGAAAACAAGCCGAACTGAAATATGAGTAACGAAGCTATTTTTAAAACGTAAGGAGTAGAAAGTACAGATAATTCTGTGAAAATGTAAGGAGTAGAAGTAAAAAGTATGCTGTAAAATAATTACTCCAGTAAAGTATAGATACCCAAAATCTCTACTTAAGTAAGGTAACGAAGTATTTGTACTTCGTTACTTGACACCTCTGGTTCAATGCAGAGGCGTAGGCAGTAATGGGCCAGGGCGGCACTGGCCCGCCCACTTTACTCACTGGCCCGTCCAGCCAAGTTTGATCAAAATATGTTTTGTTACGAAAAATATTCAAATGTATGCAAAAAAATAAATAATAACAGGACTAGCTAGTTGTATGTGTTTAATGTGTATTTTCTTCTGATTAAAACAAAACTGTTTAAACCAAACAATCAAACAATTAGATCAAACGCCTTCGGAACGTAGTTGGTTGCTATGGTAACAACAGGCGGTCTGCGGGCTGCCTTCAGCAGCTAACGTTAGCTAGCTGGCTGTTTAAACAACGTAGCTAGCTACCACGGATGTGTTAAGCAATGCACTGTTAAAAGTTACCGCGACAACAATGGCTTCTCTTTAAAGTGGTATGGACAGTTTTCTTGGATGGAATCCAGTGTAAATAAGGACGAGCTTTTCTGCAGCATGTGCAGACATTTCCCCAGCGGAGCTGACGGCCCATCAGCCAGAGAGGAGGCCCTCACACAGGTAACATTAAGTCAAACGTCTTTCACGCTTCTTGTGTTATTAATTAAGTAACCTAGCTAACCTAATAACCTTCCTATTTTAGTAAGAAATGGTGAATACTGATGATGGCTTCTAGCTGAAACACGTTTGTGTTTTGCCCACATTAAATAAGAAGATAACTTCTCTGTGAGTGACCTAGTTTTGAGTTTTCTTTGATCCTGTCACTGCCGTGGACTTAATACACTGTCTAAGATTTGGCACCTGGCTGGCCACTTTTCATTATATCTTTCATAATTTAGCTAAACAATGCTTGGCTGGAAGTTTTCATTCTTTGATTTTCTTTTACTGCTGGTAGCCATTTGCTGCTCATGATCTGACCGTAGTCCTGAAGCAACAATGCTGTTGCATTGTTCCATGTGTGATTTCTGTCTGATGGAGGCTATTCTACGTCCTACAGTATGTAAATGCCTTCTCTGCTGTGTGGGTTCATGTTTAGTTGCCACTTTGTGCAATAAAAGGGTTAATTTTATTACAGTGCTGTGCAGAGCCAATGCTGCCGTTTCTGCCGGTGCAAATATATTTTAGCCTGAATATGTTACAATCTACAGGTTTTTGTCTATATTGTTGTGTACAAACATTTTAGACGGAGGTTTGTTAGTTGAGCATGATAGAGACAGTACTGTTATTGCCGTTGTAATGCAGTATGTTGGAAGGTAAAATCGTTGCTGTTTTTTTCAGTTTTCAGTCTTTTAGAAAATGGCCCACCCACTTTTATACTGGCCCGCCCAAAATACTATTTCTGCCTACGCCCCTGGTTCAATGTGAATTGGCTGACTGAACTAACTGATTTGTATGCCATGCCTTCAGACAAGGAACATGCTTAATGCATAAAGTAAAGTATAACTAGCAAGGACTGCACATGGATTAGACCACCCTATGCAATGTAAGGTTAAAGTAAAAAAGTGTGATATTTATAATTGCTCCAAATAATATGTCTTTATTGATGTTCTGTAACCCAAATAGCTTATACTTTGATTCTGCACAAACACCTTTGCCACATCTTCACATCTCAGTTCTTCTCAGGCTGACCTTGTGACTGAAGCATTGCTCAGTAGAGAAGTCAGCGCTCTTGGCGATCACAGTCTCACTGGGGAGGATGGCGTAAGCCACAACCTGGACGTCTGGTGCCATGTCTGGAGACACTGTCAGCTTAAAGGACACCTCGCCCTCATTCACTGAAACAACATGAACAACAATCATCACTCACATGCCTCCACAGATCAATAGATTGGCCATGCTAACTCAAAGGATAATTTTAAGACAAGTCAATCTTTGCTCACCTGATTTATCTTTAACTTCAACCTGTTTAACTCCTTGTATAACAATGGCTCCTCTTGATAAGACCTGGGAAATTTAAAAGAAAATCACACAAAGAATGAGTAATGCAACAATAAAACCATATTTCCTTTAACAGCAGACTACAACACTGTCTGCTGTTCTCATATGTGGTTGTGTTTGCCATATAAGTTTAGAGTGTATGACATCAATAAACACTTGCCTGCCTAAAACACAGTTGCTAAAAGAATAGACTTGGGGCCTGTCTCATGATGCAAGTTGAACTTACTCAGGCTCTCTTTGAGGTATCTGACTTTACTAAACTGGCCCTGTTAACTCTGAGTTTAGTAAACCAACTATGTGCTTACTCACGTGAAAAAGGAGGGGTTTGTACTAGGGGTGGTAATCACCAGAGGCCTCACAATACGATATCATCACGATACCTACAGTATGTCACGATACGATATTATTGCGATTTTAAACATATTGCAATATTCTGCGATATACTGTAATGTATTACCTTTTTTCCAACTTCAAATTTTTCCCAATTTCAAATGATGTCCCCAAAGGAAAATTTTGTCAACATCTGTTTTATCTAAAAATATACATTTCTCTGTCTGCTCATCTCACTTCAATTTTATTGCTGCAAAATGGGATTGTCAAGCAGACAGACTGACCGACACATATATCATAAAAGATCGATACTTGGCATCTGTGTATTGATACAGTATTGCCACGAAAAATATTGCGATACTATGCTGTATTGATTTTTCCCCCCCACCCTTAGTTTGTACCAAACAGCCAATCAAATGCAACATCAACATATCCAGAGTGGCTTAATAAGATACTGATATAATTATTGATTCCTATATGCATTCCTGATAATGTTATCCATCTGAACACAAGTTTACAGGTGTTTGGAAGTACTACTGCATATGTGGAAAAAAAATGTATCCTTTTCTGACTCCACAAGTTGCATGAGTCAGCATTAATTTGGGCTAAGACTACAGTACAGTTTGAACATGTAAACAATCTGGGGATTTGGAGAAAGAAGACCTCTGCTATTAGCTACATTAGCCACTACTAGCCTAACACACAAGAATATCTGAACACACTGTCAGTGGTTGAGTTGCATTATGGGTAATGTAGCTGCTGGGTTTTGACAAAAAAGTATGGAATAAAAAATCTCTGGTTCCGCTGCATTGATTGTGATCTTTTTTCCTAAATAGGCATTTGTGATTCTACAGTGGTGTAATTGCACCAGCCTGAATATTTAGCTTGATGCACTCAATTCTTAATATTTGGATAAAAGTAGTAATAAAATGGAAACACACAATCTGAATTTTCTTTTGCTGATTTGTTTAACAGTTTTGTTCAATACAGTGCTTGCAACTGTAAACGGGGTTAGCCCTAAAGTTAGTTAAACTTTGCCTATTATTACTCAACATGGTCTATACTTAAATGTAGCACAGAACACAAACTCTGCTGGGTATTTGGTGTCTCCAGTCTTACCAGGTAAACTGTGGATATCAGTTATGGGATGTAAAGGTAATTTTAAAAAACATCTTCCCCATGGCCATGTCTCTGGAAGAGAACTGGTGACAGGAAAATAGTTCACCAACCACTCACCAGATACATCACATCCACAAAGCCCTGGGCCTCTCCAACTACGGTGTATTGGATGAAGATGTCTTCTTCTTTGTCACAGGAAAGTGGTTCATCCTTCTTCTTTACGTCCAGGAAGCTGACTGTTTTAGTATCAGGAGAAGAAAGTGTGGCCAAAGACACTGTGTGATCGTTAGACTCATAGTATGGTGTTCTATAAGGAGGATAGCCCAGTGTCGGTGTGTTGCTAACCTAGAGAGTAGAGAAAAAAAATTAATATAAATGTCATCATGGTGGTTAAAGTAGAAGAAAGTGTCAGTTTTTTCAGCCAACACAAATGTTTACGTATAGACATAGTAGAGAGTTCCTATGGCACATTGGTCAGTTGCAGCATATTGAGAAACCATTTTAGGTTTATTATTTTCATAAAAGTGTTATAATGTGATTGGAAATGTTTGATTATAGACTGTAGTTTCTACTTCTTACTTGTAAGTGGATGTCCCCTTCAAAGTCAGCTGTGCTTAATGAGAAAGTGGCGACACCATCACCGTCGGTTGTGAGATTCTGTAACCAACGCGATGACCACATTTCACCCTCAAACAGGAACACGGGCATGTCAGGAATGGGTGTATTATTGTAATAAACTGCTTTAACCTGTTGGAAGCACAACGTTGTATCACCGAGAATGCACACTGCTTCAGTTACACTGTGTATAGAATCACATTGAAGAAGTGAAGACCAAATGCACTTACTTTTCCTTCCACATTTGATCCTTTGTTATAAATCTTGGGAATGTCAGTTAAAGACAGCTTTCCAACAACATATGAAATCACCGTAGTCTTCTCTTGTGGGCGTGAAATACCTGTACAAGAAGCCTTCATGTTACAACAATGTGGACGCCATATTGTTTCATACATGGCATAGTCATTTTGTTATTATAGGCCTACTAATTCTTTTTAAAATATAAGTACAATATATTTTATGACTTGCCTGTCTCCTCCTCTTCCATATTTGCACTGAGTTGCAGTACATCTCGCAGCGCCTTTTGTGCAATTTTCGTGAAAGTTGACATTGTGAAGATAAAAGTGGCACAGCCTCTCTTGTCCGTCTATAAAGCACAATAAAATAAGAAAATACAGTGCCTTGCGAAAGTATTCGGCCCCCTTGAACTTTTCGACCTTTTGCCACATTTCAGGCCTCAAACATAAAGATATAAAACTGTAATTTTTTGTGAAGAATCAACAACAAGTGGGTCCCAATTATGAAGTGGAACGAAATTCATTGGCTATTTCAAACTTTTTTAACAAATAAAAAACTGAAAAAGTGGCCGTGCAAAATTATTCAGCCCCTTTACTTTCAGTGCAGCAAACTCTCTCCAGAAGTTCAGTGAGGATCTCTGAATGATCCAATGTTGACCTAAATGACTAATGATGATAAATAGAATCCAGCTGTGTGTAATCAAGTCTCCGTATAAATGCACCTGCTCTGTGATAGTCTCAGAGGTCCGTGAAAGCGCAGAGAGCATCATGAAGAACAAGGAACACACCAGGCAGGTCCGGAGATACTGTTGTGGAGAAGTTTAAAGTCGGATTTGGATACAAAAGATTTCCCAAGCTTTAAACATCCCAAGGAGCACTGCGCAGCGATAATATTGAAATGGAAGGAGTATCAGACCACTACAAATCTACGAAGACCCGGCCGTCCCTCTAAACTTTCAGCTCATACAATGAGAAGACTGATCAGAGATGCAGCCAAGAGGCCCATGATCACTCTGGATGAACTGCAGAGATCTACAGCTGAGGTGGGAGACTCTGTCCATAGGACAACAATCAGTCGTATACTGCACAAATCTGGCCTTTATGGAAGAGTGGCAAGAAGAAAGCCATTTCTTAAAGATATCCATAAAAAGTGTCGTTTAAAGTTTGCCAAAAGCCACCTGGGAGACACACCAAACATGTGGAAGAAGGTGCTGTGGTCAGATGAAACCAAAATCGAACTTTTTGGCAACAATGCAAAACGTTATGTTTGGCGTAAAAGCAACACAGCTCATCAACCTGAACACACCATCCCCACTGTCAAACATGGTGGTGGCAGCATCATGGTTTGGGCCTGCTTTTCTTCAGCAGGGACAGGGAAGATGGTTAAAATTGATGGGAAGATGGATGGAGCCAAATACAGGACCATTCTGGAAGAAAACCTGATGGAGTCTGCAAAAGACCTGAGACTGGGACGGAGATTTGTCTTCCAACAAGACAATGATCCAAAACATAAAGCAAAATTTACAATGGAATGGTTCACAAATAAACATATCCAGGTGTTAGAATGGCCAAGTCAAAGTCCAGACCTGAATCCAATCTAGAATCTGTGGAAAGAACTGAAAACTGCTGTTCACAAACGCTCTCCATCCAACCTCACTGAGCTCGAGCTGTTTTGCAAGGAGGAATGGGCAAAAATGTCAGTCTCTCGATGTGCAAAACTGATAGAGACATACCCCAAGCGACTTACAGCTGTAATCGCAGCCAAAGGTGGCGCTACAAAGTATTAACTTAAGGGAGCTGAATAATTTTGCACGCCCAATATTTCAGTTTTTTATTTGTTTAAAAGGTTTGAAATATCCAATAAATTTCGTTCCACTTCATGATTGTGTCCCACTTGTTGTTGATTCTTCACAAAAAATTACAGTTTTATATCTTTATGTTTGAGGCCTGAAATGTGGCAAAAGGTCGAAAAGTTCAAGGGGGCCGAATACTTTCGCAAGGCACTGTAAAATGAAAAAGTGAAGGACATTACAAACTTTTCCACACGTCATGCCCTTATCATTTCTTAAAAAAATGTAACTGTCAAATCTTTATATCTAACTACTATCTCCATTGTATAAAAATGAACTTTTAAACTCCTCAATTTGTCCATTAGACTGACAAGACAGATAACAATATGTAGTGTTAAATGTAGACAGTGTACATTCTGTAGGAGAATATGTAAGGTCTATGCACCTTGCTTCGTGAGACTGTCACCATGGCTACTGTACCTGCTTTGTCTCCTCGTAGCAAGGCATCGGGATTTCAGGGATTTCCTCTGGATGTTCAGGGTTGTATACAAGCAGTATACCATAATAGGCATCTAAAGGTCGGCACACCTTAAAGTCAACACTGCCTGGCACAGGCTGTCCGTATGTATACCTAATTAGATGGACATAAAAAAATATTGTTATTGAAAAGAAACCTTCTCTAAACTGGACCCATTTTAGATTATTTAAGAGTAATGAGCAAAATAGCTTTTACTTACGTTGCACAGACTTCAGCCTTGATTTCTTCCTGATTAATACTTACTTCATCAAATGCATTTATTTTTACATCAAATTTAGGCAAAACTGGGGACAAAATATGATTATTAGAACTTTTGCTTCATTACACATGGATTGAAATGGATGGTAAAAAAACTAACTTACCGTATTTTTCCACCTCGAAGCTGTGTTGTATTTTATCTGACCCAATCGACACAGTAACTTGGTAGGGTCCTTCACGAGCCTCAGAGTTCAAGGGGTAAGAAAGCTGCAATATCTTACTATTGGATGTTTCATTCAGCCACTGTCCAATCCTGTTGCTGTAAGAATCCTGTTAAGTGAAGTAAATGGGAAGAACATGTGAAAATAGGAAACTCGTGAATACAGGAAGAGCATGTTTCTTCTTCTCCTTCCACAAGATGGCTTCTAAAACTGGGCCATGGTTGAGTGTAAAACATTGGACTTCTTGACTCTCAGTGGGGAAAAAACAGTGCAGCCCTTTTTATTGACCTTTCGAAGGCATTTGATGCAGTGGAGCACACAGTACTTAAACAGAGACTGTATAGGGCTGGGCTTTGTGAACAAAACTGTTGGCTGGTTTGTTAACTACCTTACAGATAGAACTCAGTGTGTGCAGGCGGTGGGTAGCACTTCTCGCTACCTAAAAATAACAAAAGGTGTGCCTCAGGGGTCAGTCCTGGTGCCACTGTTATTCATCCTCTACATCAATAATATTGATCATAATGTGTCTAACGTAAAATTTCATTTTTATGCTGATGACACTGCAATGTACTGCTCAGCACCCACTGCAGACCAGGCCCTCTCTCAGCTACAACTTGCTTTCAACACGCTTCAACATAATCTCTATGATTTAAAACTTGTTTTAAATGCAGATAAAACTAAAGTCATGCTTTTTTCCAATTCAAAATTTAAATCAAATCTGCTCTCAATCCTCACTTCTCATGGTACAAAAATTGAATGTGTATCTAAGTACAGATATCTTGGTATTTTAATTGATGAATCTATTTCTTTTACCCTTCATATTGAGCAGCTAGCTAAAAGATTAAAACTTAAAGGGGTGATAGAATGATTATATAGGGTATTTCACACTGTTCCTTATGGTCTCCTAATGGGGTATGTAACATTGGTTGGGCTGAAAATGGCCTGGTTGATACTTTATGGGCCCTTATGCATCCCTGTGTTTTGGCCCTATTTGTAACAAGAGCTTTTCTTCCGAGAAAATCAACTATATAAAGCTCAAATATGGGCCGTTTTACAAAAATTGATGGCTAATTGCAAATTTGGTAAGACGTGTCGGACTTTAGGAGCTCCACACAGTCTGACGAGAAAGCGACAGCCTGCTGGGCTCCATACCCAGGGCAAAGTCACCCTTTGTGGATACTGCACTACGGGGCTCCGCGGCCAGCTGCCCGCATAACTATATCTATAAATAATACATTTACGGTTTTGAATGTCCCAATGTCTTATAAAGCTAACCGTTGTGTCCGATTTGATTTTAAGGCATTTTTATGAACGCGGTAGCCTTTGTAGGACAAGCAGCTGCTTGCTATATGTCCCATTCATTACAATGGGGAAATACCGCAGCTGCTAGCTACACTTTCGTCATAACTAAATTATATTTAGTTTGAATTTCGCACGCCACTTATACAACATCATTCCCCAATGTCTTATAAAGCTAACCGTTGAGTCCGAATTGATTTTAAGGCATTTTTATGAACGCTCGTGTGCGCTTTGTAGGACGAGAAGCTGCTTGCTATATGTCCCATTCATTACAATGGGGAAATACCGCAGCTAGCTAGCTACATTGTCGCCATAACTAAATTATATTTACAGTTTGAATTTCGTCACGCCACTTATACATCATCATTCCCCAATGTCTAATAAAGCTAACCGTTGTGTCCGATTTGATTTTAAGGCATTTTTATGAACGCAAGGCGTCTTTGTAGGACGAACAGCTGCTTGCTATATGTCCCATTCATTACAATTGGGAAATACCGCAGCTTGCTCACTTTTGCATAACTAAATTATATTTACAGTTTGAATTTCGTCACGGCATGAATATTACAGGTTCCTCAAGGTCTTACAAAGCTTAGCTAACACTTGTCCGATTTCGGATTTCAATTGAATGTATTTTTGTGAATGTCAGAGTTAGGAGGAGGCTAGCTAGCTCTCATTGATGGACTCCATCTCACCGCGGCTCTATCAATGAGACTCGCGGACAAGAGGCGTTTATTTCCCCGATTGTTTGTTTAAATAACTCAACACACATACCCATTATAAGATTAACTGGAACCTGCGGGCTGCGGGTAAAAGATTGCGGCGTAACAAGCTCGCTGACACTGCGGTCAGGGCGGCGATGTAGCAGCCCAGGTGGCACCAACACGGCACTAAACTCCGACACACAGTCGGAGAAAATTTGCAATTAGCCATCCATTTTCGTAAAGCGGCCCATATTTGAGCTTTATATGGTTGATTTCTCGCATAAAAAAGTTTCAGAAGTGAATTTTGTAATGGAATAGCAGAGATCTGCGTGACCTAGCTAGATTCAGAAGACTACCTGATCTCAGGTCAGTTGTGTAGCCTATGTAAATGTTGGGGCGTGACTGTTCTCTTAAGGTTCCGGATTTTGAGATGCTTGCACAAGCAACTCAGCTTTGTTGGGATTCGCCCGTTTTCAGAGGCAGTTTCAAAATATGAGATTTTCATAGCAAAGGGGTGTCAGTGGGATTTTGAGCTTCTATGTATGTCCTATTTACCCACCAAACTCGTCGTTATTCAACTATGACAGGGTAAAATCGGTTTTGCATTCTATCACCCCTTTAAATTAGGGTTTTATTTCAGAATCAAATCCTGCCTCTCGTTCGAATCTAGAAAGAGGCTGGTCAATGCCACTTTTATGTCTGTACTTGACTATGGTGATGTTTTATACATGCATGCTTCGTTTAAAAGTGCACTGGACACTGTACACCATGGAGCTCTGAGGTTCATCACTGGTATGAAAGCCCTCACTCACCACTGTGAACTATATGAACGTGTTGGATGGCCTTCTTTAACAACACGGAGACTTCAACACTGGCATACTCTCATATACAAGGCTATTTTAGGTCTCCTTCCATCCTACCTTCTGACCTATATCAATCTAAACAGTACTGGGACTTACAATCTTCGTTCCCAGGATCTTTTCCTTATGTCTGTTCCTAAGGTTAGAACTGAGCTGGGGAAAAAGGCATTTAAGTTTGCTGCTCCCTCTGCATGGAACAAGTTACAGAAATCCCTGAAACTTACTAAACTGGTCTCAGTGATCGCTTTTAAGAGGATGTTGTTTGACTTGGAGGGAATGACATCTGGCTGTAGATGTTTTACCTAATGTGTTTAGTATTCTGGTTGACTCTGAGGGATTTGCTGTTTCTGTTGTTTTATGTTCTTAGTGTTTTTGTGTATTTTGTATTGGCATGTATGTGTGGTTGTACTGCTGCCTGCCTTGGCCAGGACACTCTTGAAAAAGAGATTTTTAATCTCAACGAGTTTCTTCATGGTTAAATAAAATAAAAAAATTAATGAATGTACTGGCAGGCTAATATCAGTGCCCAGTTTCAGATATTGGTCTGATTAGTGTATAGTGGACAAATGTACATAAAGAAGTTGCTGCAAAAAATATACACTATTTATATCCTTTTTAAATCAAGTTTCATGTAGTTTGACAAATACATCTTATATTTTGGTCCACTTACTAGCTTTATTAGCTAAAGTTTATGCAGTGCAAAAAAAAAAAAACATTTCTACTGAACTCCATCCATCTACTGATGAAGAATATTAATAAAGGCTGTTAATATCACCAGAAAATGCCATTTGTCAAATACTTAATTCAAGAAGGGGAAGGGAAAATAAGAAAGAAAATGCAGCCTGTTAAACAAGATTTTTGAGTAAAGAAAGTTGGTGTCCAAGGTCATGCATGAATTCTTACACTTTACTGTCATTGTTCATTAATGCCTTGTTCAAGTTGTAAAATAGGCCTATCCTTCCACACAGTGTAGTGTGTGTTTGTCACATTTGATATCAGAATCAGTGAAACATTCCATAAAGCTTGGGCCTGACAGCTTATAAATCACTTCATGTTTTTAGGAGATTAACATGCTGAACTTTCAATAGACATTATAAAGCATTTTGTTTTATAGTATTTGTCTTGAATCAAACTTTAAAAAAATTTAACTTTCAGTTTATTATACCCAGTAGTGTGTTTAAGTGTGGATATTAGTCTTACCTCAATTTCGATTATATCGTACTGTAAAGAAAGAAAGAAAGAAAGACACAAAACATGAAGAAAAAAAACATTTAAAAAAGGCTTGTCATTTTTGGAGAAAAAAATACTGTTCTATTGTAATCTTTAGTATAGATTCCACTGTTATTTCTAATTAAATGGGATCATGTGTGACACAGTAACTACGTTTACATGCAGCCAATAACCCGTTCAAAACTGGAATATTAGCAATAACCCGGTCGCGCACGGCCATGTAAACACCGGCAAAAACCCGAATATGCTCATATTCCGGTTTTTAAAAACCCGAATAAAGAAAACCTGCGCGCAGTATACCGGAAGTAAACAAGAAGTAGAGGTAAACATGGTGAGACGCAGCACAGCACCACACTTTTGGAGCGAGGAGGAAACCAATTTCTTTATTAGTGTGGTGAAAACCATGAATATAATGTCTTTTGTTGACGGCAGAAAGTACCGAGATAGTGAGATTTATAAGAACGTGACCGAAAAGTTACTGCGTCTTAAGGTTGTCCGTAGGCTACGTCCAGACGCTAACCGTGCGTCGCCGTTTACGTCGGGATATTGCCAATTGATTACAAATTCCATGTATACAGGAGTAACTCTCTCTGCTCACGCATGTAAACGGGTTATTCCGATTGTTTCAGAAACCCGAATAGTGACCTTAACCCGACCATAACCCGAAAATTGACAGCTTGTAAACGTAGTCAATGTTGCAAAATAAGAAAACACATGTTGGAATGGATCCATCACTGGGTCAGCAACCTTCAAAGCAGCTTGGTAGTTTTACCTAAAGGGGCTGTGGTTGTACTACTGACCCAGAGCTTCACCAGTAGCTCATATTCTGGTTCAATCAAAACTAAAACCTGCACCATTATCAAACCGTATCACTGATACTGTTTATGAATGAGACCTAAAGAAAGGAAAGACTGTTCAAACACTCACAAGCTGATTGACCGGTCTTAACTTGGTATCCAGTGTGATGACTCTGAATTGCACTGAGAGACATGCAGAGAGATTACATGAAGCCTTTACAGTGTTAAACATCCTAACAGGCCAGTGATTGGTCTTCTGTTACTGAGAAATTACATCAAATTTGAAAGAAAGAAGAAAAGGTGAGAAAAATTGATAGTTTACTATTGGCATTCCCTCTTGTTGTCTGCCATAGAACTGCATACATTAATAAATAAAAAAAGTAATCAGTGGAAAATGTCCCAGTATCCCAAGAAGGAAACCTCACTTTCAGCTCAGTGTGCATAATTAATATTAACATTTAGGAATCTGGACACAGCCTTGGATTTCAATAAACTGATGGATAGTTTTGCACGGAAACCGCTGATAAGGAAAAGCATTAACTTTGAGATAAGATAGCTGACACAGTTACTCTCTTAAATAAATATTGTAAATGTGGGACATCACTAATATGAATGTGGGGACATCTGGGCTCTTAACTGTTGCAGCAGGGGAAAAAGCAGTAATTTCATTTGTACTAACATATTAGTATGTATACTGTATATGCTAAAATTTTTCTGGGCTTCTGTGATTTTAACCTTTACTGCCTGTTATAATTACTGTTGATATTCTGGGGAACAATCAGTTTCTCACTACCTGTTAGAGCCAATAGTTAGTCAGAGCTGACAGATTTCTATCATTGTGGGGCTTTATTTTCAAATCCTGGGAATGTCAATATACAATAAAATGATATTGTGGCAATACTTTTCTTACCCTGTGCTTCATGTGTGACAGGTTAAAGAATATACTCATAGCCTGTTATACACTAAAAGGTATTGGTACATTCATAGCACGTGAGGATCTTAAAATAGCTCAGGTTAAAAGGCACTCAGTACATTGTTCATAGAGATTGAAAAAGTTAAAATATATCACGCATACAAAGAAGAATAATGTGTAAACATTACATTGATTACTTTATTTTGTGGTGCATCATTTAAGGGTAAAAGTATTAATCTGTGATCTACTAAGTGCTCTTAATCTATGAGCCTGAGATCGATTGCTTTGGTCTCCACCCAAGTTCCCTGGGAAATCGCAAATCGCGGTTGTTTCCTCATTACACTAAAGTTCTCAGTGAGGAAACATCAGTGCATCACTCTCGTGATTATTTCTCTCCTTTTTCAGGTATGTTATTGATATAAAACGGAGTTCATTTAATAACTTGCTACTTTCTAACATGTCAATAGTGTTTAAGGTGTGTGTTAGTAACATTTTGTGTAATTTAGAGTTAAGTTTGCAGAACATAATGTGTGTGTGAGAGCGGAGCCCCCGCTCGGTTACAGAGAAGAACAGCTCCGTAGGCTACTGGGATTAGACGCCATTTTATGTCAATTGTGAATTAACATGTACGCAGTTAATAATCTATTTTGCGGTGTTATTTGTATAATGTGTTTCAATGTGTTTCAAGCACTTCATTGACATTTGTGATAAATTTAGTTATGGTTTACTGAGCTAAAACTAATTTGTGCTTAACAGTTATATTGAAAAATGTGTATACGTTTCAGTGAATTACAGTGTATGCTATTGTGACTTGAATAAGCCTTGTACCCTACAAAACTATTTCCTGTAGATCTGTTCTGTAAAATGTGGTACTGTTGTAAAATGGAATTATACTAAAGTTCTCAGTGAGGAAACATCAGCGCATCACTCTCGTGATTATTTCTCCCCTTTTTCAGGGGCGTAACACATGCACTGCAATTATTTGTAAAGAGGAAACTTGTCTATATATGGTACCATATTGTGTACTACGTCATAGATCTTTGATTTGATTTATTTGCACAAAACATGACAACATAAGAAAATAAGTAAGTTGTGCAGGTGAGGAAAAAAACTAAAACCTAGAGGCTTATGGAAGGAATCTCACCTCAGTTATTATTATTATTATTATAAGCAAACACAAAGTCATGTAATCTATATAAGTGACCAAGCATAGAATCAAAAACCAAATGAACCAACATAAATCAAGTAAAGTCAAGTAATCTAGATAAGTAACCAAGTAAAAATAGATTAAAAAAGCAAATATAAAGTAAACAACATAAATCAAGTAAAAACCCATCAGCTCAAAATTACCTGTTTGTCCTGGGAGGTAGATTGGTTTATCTGTTTGGATGAATGTCATTGGTCGGTAGACTTTGATCTTAACTTTTCGGACTTGTTTAGAGTAGAATGTGTCGCCTCGTACCTCCACCACAAAGTTCTGCACCACTTCATCCTGCACTAAAGGAACCTGTGACAGAGATTTTATAGACACCGAGAGAGCCATTATATCACATTAAAATATGATTCATGAATATTTAACTTGATCTGTTGTAACTTGAATTGTTAAAATCCTTAAATCACAAATGGATTACAACAGCAGTTGTCAATTTACACAACTTATTTATTTATATTGTGTACTTTCTGTGTGGTTCTATGTGTTATGAAATCCCATTAAGCTAACACATTTTATGGAAATGGACACATGAATCAAATCAGGAAAGCTGCTGACCTTAAATTTAGTGCAGGTATGAAATTCTTGACTGGACGTCTCCTTCAGAAGGGTTGTATTCGCCTCTTGGGACATCAGAGTGACGCTCATTTCCAGAGTCTCGCTGGGCTGCAGGAGACTCGCACAGAATTTGGTCTCAGCTCCAGATTCAAGAATTGCAGGAATGGCTACCATGTACTGCCTACAGCCACAGACACACATACAGTAGATATCTCACTGGATCTTACATGGAAATAACCCCAACCCATAAGATTATGCAGCATAAAATCCTTTCCCATGATCAATTCATTCAACCACAGACTATTATTATTTTTAAACTGTAGAGGTAACTTACGGTCCTGCCACCGCTTGGCCCACGCACATCCAGCTCAAGAAGACACACAGTTTCCATGTCCACATCTGAATCCCAGGACGACCCATGACTGAATGAGATGATCCTGAGTCAGCATTTGTTTAATAGTCTCTGATAGAGACACCCACAAACCCACCCACACATCCCCTCTGTTTGATTTTAAGGTAACCCATTCAATCATTTATAGACTTCATGTTGTGGTGTGTAATGCTGACTGCAATTAATTGGGCAATGTTTGAAGTCCAGATAGTTTAATTCCAACTATAATAATGAAAATATGAAAAGATATTTTTTTACTGAATCAGTCTGTTTATATAATTTTAGAATATGCAAATAAAAAAAAAAGGTGAAATGTGTAGTTCCTTGCCACATGCTCCAAAAAAAAAAAAAAAATCGGGGCAGCATAAAAAGAAGAAATCGGGGCAGTATTTGACCTTGTGCAAAAACTGCATGATTTACTTTTTACTAGTTCGGCACACAACAAACCATGCAACGTCCTCAAAAATGTAACTGAGATTCTGCGTTCCAGTCCCAGGAGAATCTAGCTCCATCCTGGCGAGATTACTCGCTCAGTGGAGCGCGTGGAGACAACAGCCTGGCCAGAGTTTCACCAACTCAAATTTAAGACGTCTTAAGACCTCTAAGACGCTATGTAATACCTTTATCACAACATCAACTATGCCCTGAATTCTGTTTTAGTATCGTTAAACTTGAACTTCCCCATAGTTGAAGAATAAAATCAGTTTTATGTCTGTGATTGACTCGCACCAATAACACAAAAGCTGATTGGCTGCAATACAAGTTGCATGTTGGTAGTACATTTGTAGTCGTAATACAACAAAATATTTGGACTAGTGAAAGAAAAAACACCACGGAATAAAAAAAGAGAGCATTATAAGTAACATTGCATGGATGTAGTAAAATAAAGACCCGTTTAAAATGATTTAAGACCTAGAACACAATACTTCAGCGAATGTAAGACTTAAGTCACAGGCAGCAATGCGAGGGAAGCAGATGTGAGGCAAGCAAGCTGGGATCCAGGCTAGGCTAACGGTACGTGTCCACTGGCCACTTCCACACTGGCCACTTCCACACTTCCCATTCATTGTCTATGTAAGCAGCCAGGCAAAGCATTCTGGTAGCGTCGCAGCGACTTCGAGATGCAGGCATCGAGCTAACCGCTCCTCATTTGCATACAGTGCCTTGCGAAAGTATTCGGCCCCCTTGAACGTTTCGACCTTTTGCCACATTTCAGGCCTCAAACATAAAGATATAAAACTGTAATTTTTTGTGAAGAATCAACAACAAGTGGGACACAATCATGAAGTGGAACGAAATTTATTGGATATTTCAAACCTTTTAAACAAATAAAAAACTGAAATATTGGGCGTGCAAAACTATTCAGCCCCCCTTAAGTTAATACTTTGTAGCGCCACCTTTTGCGCGCGCGATTACAGCTGTAAGTCGCTTGGGGTATGTCTCTATCAGTTTTGCACATCGAGAGACTGACATTTTTGCCCATTCCTCCTTGCAAAACAGCTCGAGCTCAGTGAGGTTGGATGGAGAGCGTTTGTGAACAGCAGTTTTCAGTTCTTTCCACAGATTCTAGATTGGATTCAGGTCTGGACTTTGACTTGGCCATTCTAACACCTGGATATGTTTATTTGTGAACCATTCCATTGTAGATTTTGCTTTATGTTTTGGATCATTGTCTTGTTGGAAGACAAATCTCCGTCCCAGTCTCAGGTCTTTTGCAGACTCCATCAGGTTTTCTTCCAGAATGGTCCTGTATTTGGCTCCATCCATCTTCCCATCAATTTTAACCATCTTCCCTGTCCCTGCTGAAGAAAAGCAGGCCCAAACCATGATGCTGCCACCACCATGTTTGACAGTGGGGATGGTGTGTTCAGGGTGATGAGCTGTGTTGCTTTTCGCCAAACATAACGTTTTGCATTGTTGCCAAAAGTTCGATTTTGGTTTCATCTGACCACAGCACCTTCTTCCACATGTTTGGTGTGTCTCCCAGGTGGCTTTTGGCAAACTTTAAACGACACTTTTTATGGATATCTTTAAGAAATGGCTTTCTTCTTGCCACTCTTCCATAAAGGCCAGATTTGTGCAGTATACGACTGATTGTTGTCCTATGGACAGAGTCTCCCACCTCAGCTGTAGATCTCTGCAGTTCATCCAGAGTGATCATGGGCCTCTTGGCTGCATCTCTGATCAGTCTTCTCATTGTATGAGCTGAAAGTTTAGAGGGACGGCCGGGTTCGCTTAGATTTGTAGTGGTCTGATACTCCTTCCATTTCAATATTATCGCTTGCACAGTGCTCCTTGGGATGTTTAAAGCTTGGGAAATCTTTTTGTATCCAAACCGGCTTTAAACTTCTCCACAACAGTATCTCGGACCTGCACGGTGTGTTCCTTGTTCTTCATGATGCTCTCTGCGCTTTACACGGACCTCTGAGACTATCACAGAGCAGGTGCATTTATACGGAGACTTGATTACACACAGCTGGATTCTATTTATCATCATTAGTCATTTAGGTCAACATTGGATCATTCAGAGATCCTCACTGAACTTCTGGAGAGAGTTTGCTGCACTAAAAGTAAAGGGGCTGAATAATTTTGCACGGCCACTTTTTCAGTTTTTTATTTGTTAAAAAAGTTTGAAATAGCCAATGAATTTCGTTCCACTTCATAATTGGGACCCACTTGTTGTTGATTCTTCACAAAAAATTACAGTTTTATATCTTTATGTTTGAGGCCTGAAATGTGGCAAAAGGTCGAAACGTTCAAGGGGGCCGAATACTTTCGCAAGGCACTGTAGCTGTGGTCCAGGCTACTTTATGCAAATAAGGGCAACTCAACGCCTCTCGAAAACTCACGGAAATCTTTTAAACTGACCATTGTCGATTTAAAAATAAGGACAGATTCAGCAACTGCATAGCCTGTTTGTTGCTTTTGTCATGCAAACAGCTCTTAACGATTACTAGGGCCAAAGTAGACACAATTTTCCAGTAAATAAACATTTGTGAACGGATAAAGTCACATACTGGTCATGAGTTACAACACAGTAGAGAAGATGTGCTGACCGTTGAAAATAGGTCAACAATAAAACTAAACTAAAATATAATCATTCAAACATGCCAAGGCATGACATGATAATCAATGAGATATTGAAGACATCTTAACAACTTGAGTACCTCAGATTCCTTCAACCTTTTAAACGATAGGTGTTATGGTCCGGATAACACTCTGGGTAACATTCAACACACAAACTGGTTGCTATGGGCTCGTCACTAGGCTTCCTCCACTTCGCCGTTTAAACAAAGTGGAATAAATGTATAAAAGTCCAAATCTACACAAAACCCACAATCAATTAGTAAGCTGACATCAAATGTGGCATTTAGGAAACCTTTATTGCAACCTTGGCACGGTAAGATGTCCAGCTAGTGCAACAGTCATTTTCGTTTTTTGCGTCCTGCTGCTCGCATCGTCAGCCAGGAAATACTTTTTTTTACTAAAGCAGTATATGAAATCAGATGAATTACCTACCACCATTTAGTTGTTTTGTGTTATTTAAGATATTTATAAAATATCTGATCTCACACACACACACACACACACACACACACACACACACACACACACACACACACACACACACACACACACACACACACACACACACACACACAAAAACACACACACACACACACAACACACACACACACCACACAACACACACCCGCCTGCTGTGCTGGCTGCACGCTTCTCTGTTCACAACACTGCCTGTCGGGACATTCTGCTTAACGTGGTTCAATGTACCTCAACAACGATCAATGATCACCAAATGTATCATGGCCATATCTTGTAATGAACACTTAAGCCTGTCAAAATAAATAAACCGAAATCGAACGATTATAAATTATCTCCCATTAGCGTTTTCTTCTTCATTGTCAAAAAATCTAACCAGAAATGTGGTGATAATTGATCGTTGTTTAGGTACATTAAACCACGTTGAGCTTTTTCACGTTAGGACTTATAAAGCCTATGAGCACCGTTGGGAGTCAACCCACAGTCATAATTAGACTTTTGGTTTGATTTTCTTGACAGTTTTCAGTGGTTATGAGGAGCAATATGAGAGAGAAATTTTGTAATCATTGATCATTGTTTACGTACATTAAACCACATTTTTATTCATTAGTAAGCTACAGGACAGCATCTTTCAAACAAGACCTGCGCGAAAGAGAAAAAAAAATTAATGAGTCATTGCACCCAGCACTTCTGGAAATGTACTTCCAAATACGTCTCTGTCCCCAGCACATTTCAAACCAAACTGAGCCCATGATTCCACTCATTTTTTAAACAACGCAATTATCCGTTTCAGCCACCAGGGGGGCAGCTCCCCTTGCCTGCCCCACAGCAACTCATGGATCAGACCCATCTGGCAGCGGGGGCCGAGACTAAGAGCTACATGGAAAAATACGCACCAAACAAGCCACTTTGAAATTTTGCTGTTTCGTGAATACAAAAGTTGGGTGACCCCCCCCCTCTGGACTGAAAAATGTTGGATGACCCTCCCCTCAATAAAGAATAAAAAGACATGACCCTCCCCTATTTTCCTCCGGTGGTCCATTCCATAAATACCAAATGGTCCCTAAGGTAGTGATGGGACGTTTGACACCGAGGCACCGAAGCTTGTATCACTCCCGCAAAGCACACTGGTTCGAAACCCAGTGTTGGAGCTTGTATTGAATTGAAATAAGCATGTGACTGATGACGTCCGAAGCTTCGAACGTCACTGAGACTCCGGATGGGTTTGCTGGATTCATGTCGCTGCGTGCGTACCAACGGCCCGTTAGAATTTCACTGGAACATCGCGGGTTTATGAGTGTGGCTTGCTAATTTATTTGATTAGCCTATTAATAGAAATTAGCCTATACTTACATACACCTGTACGTAATTCTACATAGCGGTAGAACGTGGCATTGTTGCTGCAGTTTATTGAATCCATATTTAGCCTCATTAAACATAGGTCTACTTACATTCAAATCCTGATCACAGTAGTTTATATATAGTTTATATATTATAATGTTATATCCAAACATTCAAACATAGGTTTTATATTTTTAATTCCGTCATGTCATGTTCATGTAATTTAACCCTTGTGTTGACTTCGGGTCACATTGAACAGTTTTCAATTTTTGGTTCATATCAGAAAATATGGGGCATAGAAATAAGCGCTGAAAATGTGTAGAAGAAAAATTTAACAATTTAAAACGTTGGAAAAAGCTTAAACAAGCTGTGAAAAAAAGGCATCAAAAACGTCGGGAAAAAGTGTTTCTTTCAAGGTTGACGGGAAGAAAACACAAGGGTTAATTCAAGTTCAGTCATGTCGTGCCATATGCATGTGTCCATTCTGTCTCTCCTACGTTCGTGTTGAAAGCTTCATTCGGCTGTGTTGAGTTCATTGCCGCTGTCATTTCTGCTGCCTAACCACTAGATGTCACTGTGTTGTCTTTGATGCTTTGATGCTCCGGATCATTTTGCAATACAATCAGGAAGAAGCTTCAGAGGCTTCACAAGGCTTCGTTCGCCCATCACTAACCTAAGGGAATCCAAAAAAAAACAAGCAGGAAGAAACAGTAAGCACAGAAACTGACGGGAGCTGATGCAGACACATACAAACTAACCAGACACAAACGGACACAAAACAATCTGACAAGAGACAAAGGGAACACAGAGGTTAAATACATGATGTAATGAGCAAATGAGGGACAGGTGATACAGCAGGTGAAACACATCAGGGTGGGGAAGGCCAATCAGACAAGGCAGGACAACACAGGAAGCAAAACTAGACACGACAAGACAGAAAATAGACTATCACAATAAAACAGGAAACAGAAAGAACAGAAATATGCATACGAAATATACACAGTCTAGAATATACAAAAGAGGATAAATTTACACAACGGAACAGAAATATACAGAATAAATATACAAGACAGGAAACGGCAACAAAAATATACAAACTGGCAAGGTGACTGTGGGGGGCGCGGCACGGCTGCTGACCCTGTGCTTCTCCGTTTGTTTGTTGTTGTGAATTTACGACGATTAATTGTGTTGTCAATGTATGTTTTGTTTACGTCTTTGAGTCAAGCAAAATGGAAATGGATTACCCGCGGGCAGTGGTGATTTTATTCACTCTATATGCTATATGCTCTATAGAGAAAACTTTGCCCTAGCCGGGAATAATGAGGGAGGTGAACACCAGATGCGAACGACGCCAGTGATTACATAGGCTACTCGAGGGAATTTCTTCTTGCCCTACGGAATAAAGCTGTGCCTGTGGACTTAAATCATGTATCATCAACCCCACATGGAAAAGCCCAAGGTAGCAAAAGCAAGAAAAGAGGCTCGAGGGGGGGGCGTTCGTAACAGGCTAAGACGGCGAGGAAACAGACACCCGCTTCCCATTATAACTCTGTCAAACGTCAGATCTTTAAATAATAAACTGGATGACATTACAACACGCCTTCGATTTGAGGAAGACTTTAGAAGGAGCAACTTGCTCTGTTTCACAGAAACATGTCTCCACGAGGACAGCACATGCATTGACATGGAGGGATTTACAGTTATAAGAGCGGATCTTGATAAGGTGTCGTCTCCAAAAATCCATCGGGGGAGGACTCTGCATGTTTATTGACAGCGCTTGGGCCTCACAATTTAAAGTGCTCAAGAGAGTAAGCACTAGAGACTATGAGCTGCTGTCTGTATCTATCAGGCCGTTTTACCTTCCACGGGAGTTTGGGCAAATCACCATTATTCTTGTCTATGTCCCAGGACCAAATAATAAAGAAGCTGCGGAAATAATAACTGACAGCTTCAATGCTGCACTCTCCCGATCGGCTGACCAGCCGGTTTTTATTTTGGGGGATTTCAATACATGTCAGCTATCATCTCATCTACCCACGGTCTCTGCAACAGTACGTCACCACGCCCACTCGCTCCACTCGTATACTGGACCAATGCTTCGGTAATATCCCAGACGCATATAAGTCAGCAATCCGCCCTCCTCTCGGAAGGTCCGATCATAACGTCATTCATCTCCTTCCAACATATAGACAGAAAGTCGGGAGAGAAAAACCACTCCTGAAAACTGTACGTCAATGGACTGAGGATGGGGTGGAGGAGCTTAGAGATTGTTTTGACTCTACGGATTGGCGCATGTTTTTTGATGCATGCTCTGATCGTCATCAGGGTGCGAACTACGGGGGAGCTTGGCTCCCCTTAATAAGACATGGGCTCCCCTGAAAACGTGATTTGTGAAATTTTGGGGGGTCTCTAAAAATATTGACAATGTGTCATTTTGACGTGCAATTTCAGTTTTGTGTAATGTGATCATCGTGGATTATAATGTGTAAAACTGCAAAAATATAATTCATGCGTGATGGTGATTTAAACCCAATTCACTTCAATAAAGAAAACTATACATGCTATTCTTGTTATGAGCATCAAGGCGTGGCGGTGCTGCGGTGCAAATCCAACTCATGTTTAGTACATGTTAACTCAAAGATTCGTAGAAAAAATATAAACATTGGAGGCCATTAATCGGTGCGCAAAGTTCTTGAAATCCATTCTGCAGTAAGCATCATATAGCCATGGCAAAAAGAAAACAAGGCAGTTTAATTAATTTTGGTTTTACTAAGAAACTGTGTCGCGATGACGTTAATAGCACGAATAATTCACCTGCTGCAAGCCCTGTTAGCACACCTCCCACCGGGGTGACAACGCAAGAAGAAGCTGAAGAAATAATGTCCTCTCTGGCTGAAGATGATCCTAACCCCTCTCGCTCCTCTCTCCCGTTAAATTGGAACAGCCGGCAGTGGAGAGCCTGGAAGAGCCGATATACATGGCTGTTTGTTAAGGATGGAAGCTTGGGGTGCGTCGCTACAGGGGCGTAGCCAGTAATGGGCCGGGGCGGCACTGGCCCGCCCACTTTACTCACTGGCCCGTCCAGCCAAGTTTGATCAAAATACGTTTTGTTATGAAAAATATTCAAATGTATGCAAAAAAAGAAATAATAACAGGACTAGCTAGTTGTGTGTGTTTAATGTGTATTTTCTTCTGATTAAAACAAAACTGTTTAAACCAAACAATCAAACGCCTTCGGAACGTAGTTGGTTGCTATGGTAACAACAGGCAGACTCTCCGGGCTGCCTTCAGCAGCTAACGTTAGCTAGCTGGCTGTTTAGACAACGTAGCTAGCTACCACGGATGTGTTAAGCAATGCACTGTTAAAAGTTACCGCGACAACAATGGCTTCTCTTTAAAGTGGTATGGACAGTTTTCTTGGATGGAATCCAGTGTAAATAAGGACGAGCTTTTCTGCAGTATGTGCAGACATTTCCCCAGCGGAGCTGACGGCCCATCAGCCAGAGAGGAGGCCCTCACACAGGTAACATTAAGTCAAACGTCTTTCACGCTTCTTGTGTTATTAATTAAGTAACCTAGCTAACCTAATAACCTTCCTATTTTAGTAAGAAATGGTGAATACTGATGATGGCTTCTACCTGAAAAGCGTTTGTGTTTTGCCCACATTAAATAAGAAGATAACTTCTCTGTGAGTGACCTAGTTTTGAGTTTTCTTTGATCCTGTCACTGCCGTGGACTTAATACACTGTCTAAGATTTGGCACCTGGCTGGCCACTTTTCATTATATCTTTCATAATTTAGCTAAACAATGCTTGGCTGGAAGTTTTCATTCTTTGATTTTCTTTTACTGCTGGTAGCCATTTGCTGCTCATGATCTGACCATAGTCCTGAAGCAACAATGCTGTTGCATTGTTCCATGTGTGATTTCTGTCTGATGGAGGCTATTCTACGTCCTACAGTATGTAAATGCCTTCTCTGCTGTGTGGGTTCATGTATAGTTGCCACTTTGTGCAATAAATGGGTTAATTTTATAACAGTGCTGTGCAGAGCCAATGCTGCTGTTGCTGCCGGTGCAAATATATTTTAGCCTGAATATGTTACAATCTACAGGTTTTTGTCTATATTGTTGTGTACAAACTTTTTAGACGGAGCTTTGTTGGTTGAGCATGTTGTAGACAGTACTGTTATTGCCGTTGTAATGCAGTATGTTGGAAGGTAAAATCGTTGCTGTTTTTTTCAGTTAGTCCTTTTTGCTACTTCGTCTTTTAGAAAATGGACCACCCGCTTTTGTACTGGCCCGCCCAAAATACTATTTCTGCCTACGCCCCTGCGTCGCTAAGGTCTAATTGAACGGAGGAATTCTGGTATTCTTCAGTAGCCTGAGTAACTTTCACCGTTGTTCATGTGAAATCTCAAAAACAGCCTGATGCTTTGTTTATATATTTGTGGCTGGCTGTTTGCCCTATCTATTCCTGTCGATAAAGTTTGATAGGGTAAATCCTGTAGTGCATACACTTGTAGCTGTTATGTATCTTTGTAAGTCATTGTAAGTTGCAGGCGCACGACCCCCCCCCCCCGCGAGGAAAAAAAATGGCCTCCCCTGAAGGCCACGGTATAGTTCGAACACTGATCGTCATGAATTGTCAGACACAATCACATGTTATATTAAGTTCTGTGAAGAAACTTTTATCACCTCCAGGATAATTCAGTGTTTGAATGAGAAAAGGGCTGCATTTTTGAGAGGAGAAACTGATGTAGTAAAGGAGAAAGAGAAGGAATTTAAGCGTAAAGTTTTCACAGCAAAAATAGATTTTAAGAATAAGGTTGAGCAAAGATTTTGTACAGGTAATGCAAAACAAGCATGGGAGGGATTAAATACAATGGGTAGGGAGGGAAAAAAACAAAGTGTAAATGTGACAGATTGTGGCAAATTTGTTAATGATTTAAACATGGAAGATACGATGTGAGAGACCCAAAAATAGGCTGTAGTATTACCTGTGATCAGATTGGTAGCTATGAACATATACAGCTTTCAGAACAAGAAGTAGCCAGGTGTCTCTCTAAAATTAGACCAAATAAAGCCCCGCGGCCTGATGGCCTTCAAGGAAGGGTGTTAAAGGTATGTTCTCAACAGCTTAAAGGGGTTCTTACTCAGCTGTTTCAAATTTTGCTGAATTGTGGTGTTTTTCCAAATTCATGGAAGAAATCCACAATAATACCTGTGCCTAAGGTCTCGAAGGCTGCAGCCCTTGGAGACTTCAGACCAGTGGCACTCACTCCACTCTTAGCTAAGTGTATGGAGAGGGTGGTCAGCACCCATTTAATGGCTTCTGTTGAAAATCAACTTGACCCCCTTCAATTTGCCTATAGGCCACATAGGGGCACAGAGGATGCAGCTCTTACTCTTGTAAATCAAATAGCTAAACATTTGCAAAAACCAAAATCGCTTTTTATTGATTTTACTTCTGCTTTTAATACTATGCAAATTGACATTCTTTTAGAACAACTTCATAGGATGAATGTGAATGGCGGGCTTATTCACTGGATTAGAAGTTTCTTAACTGACCGCCGTCAGAGAGTGTTAATGAAAGGGGTTTACTCAGATGAGCTTGTTATAAATACTGGAGCACCACAAGGCTGTGTGTTGTCACCTCTGTTGTTTTCTATTTATATAAATGAAATGACTGTGCACAGCACCAATCTAATGACATGGCCTTGGTGGGACTTCTCACAGAAAATAATGCAGCACATGAGGAAGCTTACTTTAGCCAAGTCACTTTACTGCAGGACTGGAGTCAGACTGTTAAATTGGAAATTAACGTGACTAAAACAAAAGAACTTATAATACAAATGAAACCGAGAGAGGCCAGTAACTTAAACCCTGTTGTACTTAACAGCCGGCCTGTGGAAGTAGTTGAAAATTTCAAGTATTTGGGTACAATCATTGATCGCACTTTAAGTTTTAATGTTAACTCAGAGAGTATGTTTAAGAGAGCTAACCAACAGTTGTTTTTAATTAGAAAATTGAGGAGTTTTTGGGTCAGTCAATACATTCTTGAGATGGCATATAGGGGCCTAGTAGAAAGTATTTTACAGTTTCATATAACTGCCTGGTATGGTAACCTGAATGTGAAAGACAAAAACAAGCTTTCCAAAATTGTTAACCCTTGTGTTGTCCTTCGGGTCCCAGTGACCCGAAGGACAACACAAGGATGATGTACTTCCGTTTACTTTGTTGAGAATTGCTCTCTAAACCCTATTTTTTGTAAAGTAAGTAAGTAAAGTTTATTTCTAGAACACATTTAAACACAGTTTAAGCTGACCAAAATGCTGTACAAACAAGAACTAAGGTGCTGTATTAACCCTTGTTTGGAGAGCAATTCTCAACAAAGTAAACGGAAGTACATAAACCTTGTGTTGTCCTTCGGGTCACTGGGACCCGAAGGACAACACAAGGTTAATATTGCAGGGAAGGTGATTGGCAAGTCACAAAGGCAGCTTGGGGATGTATTTGATAATGTGGTACTCAGGAAGGCCAGACAGATATCAGCAGATACCCTACACCCACTAAACTTGGAGTTTGAGTTGCTTCCATCTGGCTGTAGATTCAGGGTTCCAAGGGCGAGTCGGAACATTTATAAGAGATCTTTTATTCCCCATGCGATACATGAACTTAACTTAAAATGTTAAATGTGTTAATTGTAGATCGACACCTACCTTATCTTAACTGCTTGCACTGTTTTCCATTCCTGTTGTTGCATGTTGATGGTATTAGAGTTGTACTGTTAACTGTGTGTATTTTAATGTAATTTTATATTGGTGTCATTGATGTCGGAGAAGTCAAAGACAAATTTCCACTGAGGTGGACAATAAAGTTTAATCAAATCAAATCAAATCAACAGAAACATCCACAACCACAACAGTACCGCCTCCTCAAGGGACGGATCCCAGACGTCCCAACAAACAAAAAGTCAATCCCGGGAGGGCGGAGAGGGACCGAAGGGGGAAATATCAAAAAGATTCAAAAAACAAAAGGTGTCTAGGGAACCAAAAACGACCCAAGAAGGACGGAGAGAGTGAGGGGGAGGCAGAGAGTCAACGGGAACTGGGGAAAGAGGGAACTTGGGAACTGCTGACAGAGGGCACTAGGGAACGTGAGCTGCAGGGTGCAAACTACGGGGGAGCTAGGGGGAGCTCGGCTCCCCTTAATAAGTCATGGGCTCCCCTGAAAATGTGATTAGTGAAATTTTGGGCGGGGTCTCTAAAAATATTGACTATGTAATTTTGCGTAATTTCATTGTGTATATTATGTGTAAAACTGCAATAATATCATTCATGCATGATGGCGATTTCACTTCAATAAAGAAAACTATACATGCTATTCTTGTTATGACCATCAAGGCATGGCAGCGCTGCGGTGCAAATTCAACTCATGTTTAGCACATGTTAACTCAAAGATTCGAAGGAAAAATATAAACGTTGGAGGCCATTAATCAGCACGCAAGTCCTTGAAATCCATTCTGCAGTAAGCATCATATAGCCATGGCAAAAAGAAAACAAGGCAGTTTAATTAATTTTGTTTTTACTACGAAATTGTGTAGCGATGACATTAATAGCACAACCGATTCACTTGCTGCAAGCCCTGTTAGCACACCTGCCACCATGACGCTCGCAAGAAGAAGCTGAAAAAATAACTGAAGATGATCCTAATCCCTCTTGCTCCTCTCTCTCCCGTTAAATTGTAACAGCCAGCAGTGGAGATACTGGAAGAGTCCATATACATGGCTGTTAAGGATGGAAGCTTGGGGTGCGTCGCTATGGTCTAATTGAACGGAGGAATTCTGGTATTCTTCGGTAGCCTGAGTAACTTTAACCGTTGTTCATGTGAAATCTCAAAGACAGCCTGATGCTTTGTTTATAGACTATTTGTGGCTGGCTGTTTGCTGTTTGACCTATCTATTCCTGTCGATAAAGTATAATAGGGTAAATCCTGTAGTGCATACACTTGTAGCTGTTGTGTATCTTTGGAAGTCATTGTAAGTCACAAGCGCACGAAAAGTTGACTTCCTGCTGGAGGTTCCAATTTGGCAAGGTTAGCAGACATTATTTGCGAAAAGATGGTTGAAGACTCACAATACCCTTGAGGGATTCTGTTATTGGTGTATCGTTTCGCTTTGTAGGTGAACGTGAACCAAAACTGGCTGTCCTTGTCTGCAGGGATGGAGAAGAAAGCATTAGGCCTACTGATATCAACCACAGAGAAATACTTTTTATCAGTTTGTAAATCATTGTATTGAACTCAATTGTTCCTCTTGTTCTTCTGGAAGGACATAATTATCAATATATCAGCTTCTCTTTGTTCTCCCCTGTAATCTTACAGATCTCCGACTCAATCTTATCTTACACTTACATTAACTGCCTCTTTCTTAATATTCCACTTTCATTAACCAAAACCCCCCAGTTTTTTAACATAATTCTTAATGGTTTCACAGCAACATCACCATATTTAATTTTCATAAAATAACATTTGAACCAGGTCAGTCTGATGTTTCATCAGAATTGAATTAACTCGCTCTGTTTCTTCACAGGGATCGGATTTATTTGTTCTGTTTCCCATCTTCACAAATGTCACTTATTTCTTTGGCGCAATGACGTGACCAAATGTGATAGTGGGGAACCATAGCAAAATCAAAACCTTATAAAATTATCAAATTTTTAATATTTTTTATTAAAAGTAAAATCATTTTAGATGCCTCACCGCTTAAAACAAGTGGTCCAACTCTTTTAGGATGACGGAGGTGATGCCCCGGAGACCAACAGTCAGTCCTCTCCTCTGTAACTTTCAACGAGGTAGAGGCTGGAGATTTTCTCCTCCAGGATGGTCAGTTACTGATGTCCGGCTCCAGACGCAAATCCAGCTGCCAGCTGTTAATCATTTACCTTCTTTTTTTTTCTTCCCTTTTTTTCTCAGGACTGAGCCTTGTTTCTCCTACTTTTATCCTCAAATCTTTCTCCCATTCATTTTCTTATGCTCGAGGAGCAAGCATAGTTAAGGCTTCTAAATTGAAGGGAAATTTAAATTCTTATGCCATTTCTCTAGGTGTTTTATGACATTTTTGCCAAGTTTTTTATACATGATTATTCTTGCCCTGGAGATTTCTTCCCTGGGCTGCTGTCCCTTCCACACACAGAGAAGCATTTCTAAAATAGCGCACACAGACACACTGCTCTTAACTGCTCTCGGTTACACACAGACTTGGGTGTGCACACTCTCACATGCGCACACGGCCATCCCACACCACACAGACACACACAGAAAACAGCTGTCCAACACACACATCAATCTAAGGAGACACACAAATAGTCTCACACAAACACTGACACATAATCAATATACACACGGCGTATTCAGTGAACAGCTAACATCATATACTCCAGTCCAGACCTGTCCGTCTTTATATCAGCAGAACTAATAGGCCTTTGTTTTGTAGCTACTTGAATCTGTCATTGTACAGTAGGGAGAGATAAAGCTTTTATGATAGTTTCGCAATGATTATGTTCTTAAGCACAAATAAATAACAAACACTTCCCAGATGATTTGTGCAGACCCTATCCCTATGGAGTTCTTTTTGTTTCTTTATAACCAAGCAAAAAAATTAAAAAAAAAGGTTTGTAAGCATTCTCTCACTGCACTCAAAAAGCTAGTTTTTCTTTTTTGCATCACACAATGTTTTCCTTTTGAATCAAAAAGTTTTGCTGTTAACCAAAACGTTTTTCTTGTGATTGAAAAAAGTTTGCTTGCACATCAAAAAGTTTGGAGTGAAAAATAGCTTAGATTAGAGTTTCTATTGGTGGGTTTGACTGGGCGTGGCCATAACCACATTCAAGCACAGCAGCCAATATACATGGCTGCAGCTCTGGTAGGCGTCCAGTATCCTCACCTAAAGCTACACTTGACCTCCCCGGCCGTGTTAGAGCTTTTCGGAGAATGTTTTATGAAGATATCCGACACATGATGTGACCTTCTGCATGTTTAATTGTGCTAATAGACATCAGCGATGCACCCTGTCAGAAGTCTACGCTCCAGTTATTTCGGTGATTGAAATATTATTTGATGTTACGTTATACGTTAGCATTATTAGCATGTTAACTAGCTTATTAGCTTTGGAGCAAAACGCCCAGCTAATGGGAGCCAAGTTAGCCACAGTTAGTAACGTAAACCGGCATGCACCAAAGTCAAAACGTAACTTAGACACACATAGACAAGTGCTTAAATGTAGCATGGTAATACTGCTGAACAAAAGGTGTTTGTGTGAGGTTGGAAAATAAAGGTTAACCACATTATCTTTTTACTGTCACTGGTTACAACCCTGTCAAAATTCTCCAACCAATAGAATGCCAGGTGTAGTGTTGACCAATGAAATGATCCCTACCTCGTTGAGAGTGCGTTTGCTATACTAGAACGTCCGTTGCATGCGGCTACTCTGTAGCCGGGTTTATTTACCCCCGCCGTCCAATGCTTTATTATTAGAATGTCAACAATGTATACAGAATGGTCGACACACTTTCACTGTACCCACCAGCAAACGGGAGAAAGGTTTTAGTGGGACATATCAAGTTACATCCACAATTACAAGGGTGAGTAACAAGAGCGAATTAAGCATAGCATATGACGCTATGTAGCCTAGCTTGAACGACGCTGAAGTTGTCTTCCGATTTGCAGATTCCGATTCGGCGGTGTAAGGAAATCTCTGATAGACGTGGTCGTTCTGATTTCTGAGGAAGGAGAGGCCTGGGTCGAATTGAAAGTTAAGCAAAAGGTTTAATGAAACAACACAATGAACACGACAGTCAAAACACAAATGTTACACTGCAGCTGACAGCGGACTGATCTCATGTTTCTCCTTGCGGAGTTACAGAAGAACAGTCCTGAATCATTCTCCGGATTACACATTTATTCCTTTCTCTCAGGTTAAGGACACACCTCTGAATTTCAGGTTTACTACAGGTCACAGACTAAGGTTGATTATCATGTAGTGCCGAATCTACAGAGATACACATTTTCTTTGTTCTAATCAAGTCTGGCCTAGCAGGGAGTGGCTCCCCAAAAACAGATACAATAGATCTCCATGTGTGGAGATGAGGAGCTTTCTCCTGTATGCTAAATGTCAGACATGACCTAATGAATTCTTTTAGAAACTTGAGTAGGTGTGAGCCAGACCAATGCTGATTAGGTGTGGTGTGATGAAATCGGTATTGATTCAGTGTTCATTTAACTAAAAGTACATTTTTATCAGACATCACCAATGGTTTAACTTTTTATAACCTAACAGCGGTTAAGGGGAAATTTATGGGAAACTTAAATGAGACCAATCGAATGATCCCTACCTCGTTGAGAGTGCATTTGCTATACTAGAACGTCCGTTGCATGCGGCTACTCTGTAGCCGGGTTTATTTACCCCCGCCGTCCAATGCTTTATTATTAGAATGTCAACAATGTATACAGAATGGTCGACACACTTTCCCTGTACCCACCAGCAAACGGGAGAAAGGTTTTAGTGGGACATATCAAGTTACATCCACAATTACAAGGGTGAGTAACAAGAGCGAATTAAGCATAGCATATGACGCTATGTAGCCTAGCTTGAACGACGCTGAAGTTGGCTTCCGATTTGCAGATTCCGATTCGGCGGTTAAGGAGAAATTTATGGGAAACTTAAAGGTCCTATGACATGCTGCTTTTTGGATGCTTTTATATAGGCCTTAGTGGTCCCCTAATACTGTATCTGAAGTCTCTTTCCCGAAATTCAGCCTTGATGCAGAATTACAGCCACTAGAGCCAGTCCCACAATGAGCTCTCCTTAGGATGTGCCATTTCTGTGTCTGTAGCTTTAAATGCTATTGAGGAGGAAAGAGGTGGAGGGTGGGGCTGTGTCCTTGACCAACTGCCATGCTTTGCTTGTTTGCAAGCCATGATGTCTCTCTCTTTCTCATGGACGGGCAAAATTCTCTGGGTGGGCAAAGCAGAGAAAGGGGAGGTAACCTTTCCCCTTATGACGACATAAAGGGAAGATTCCAGATTGGCTCATCTGAGCTTTCATTTTCTCAAAGGATACCCAGGGCTTGGTTTACACCTATCGCCATTTCTAACCACTGGGGGACCATAGGCAGGCTAGGGGAACTCATATCAATGTTAAAAAAAACTCATAAAGTGAAATTTTCATGCCATGGGACCTTTAAAGCTGAAGATAGCTTCCGATTCACAGCGTCCGATTCAGCAGGGAAACATAACTTACATTGCTGAGTGACTGATCCTCCGTTTTTTGAACCTCTGACTGTATTGAAAGCGTGTTAGTCATTAAGGTAAATTATTAATTATGTCTAAAACACACTTTTAGATTTGTGAAAGCTTTATTGTCTTTATGAGAACGCAATAAAGCAAGATTTCAGTTTTCTTTTTCAAATGTAGACCACATTAGACTAAAGATTCTTAAAAACACAGTTTCAAATTTCTGAAAACTTTATTCTATATGTGAAAATGCAATAAAGGGGGATTTCCCTGTTCTTTTTCATATGTAGACCACATAAGACTCAGTCCAGATCCAAAACCACTATACCTAGACTTGTCAAATCTGGGCCAAATTATCACAGATTAGTGAAAGCAATATTCTATTTGTGAAAATGCCATAAAGAAAGAATTCCCTTATTCTGATGTGTCTGATGTGGTCTACTTATGAAAAAAACTATGAAATCCACCTCTATTGCACTTTCACAAATAGAATAAAGCTTTCACAAATCTTAAACTGTGTTTTTAGAATCTTTAGCTGTAATGTAATGCTCCGTGTAGGAATATATTGCAGAAAATGTGTATGGAGCTCATTTGTGGCTTCATTCTCTGATCTTCCTGACTGCCTGTGAGAAGGAGCATCTAACCTGATAAGTTTGAAAGGGAATTGCCCTTCCTGAGTATTGAAAGGACTATCTGACCTACATGAAAGGGAGCACCGGGCCAGGAAAATAATTGAGCTAATTAAAAAGACACTCAGATCGGGGGGAGCAGAGAACGAAACCACTGTGTAAGATGTATTTTGCAAATAGCTGAAAGGTAAGATGCAGGTCATAGGATGATTTTGGCTCTCATCACTCCTAGCTCAGCGGAAAAGATAAGACACACAGATCAACATCATTAAACATATTGTAGATCTAATTTATAGATGTAAGACAGTAATGAACTGTTTGGCCTTGGAGTGGGAAGAATCAAAGTGTTTTATTTCATGACGCAACATCGCGGAAGTGGCCCGGAGAAGACCGGACAGCGGGGCCAAGATGACCTGGACCAATATCCAACCGGTAACAGCGCCACCGAAGATGGGCAGAGAAAAGGTATAAAATTGTGAGGGTTTGAGATAGCGGGCATCAGATGCTTGGCGGGACTGTCTGTTTGCTTACAGCTGTTAACAGTTTGTGATAATTTCTGTGAGATCAGGTTGGTCTGTGCACTGGACTCTGTGCACTAGAGCCCTCTAGTGGTTGTGTGTCATCCTGGGTGGAATTCACAGATATTTTGTCATCAGCACGTAAAATACTATTGTCTACAAAGTAAAGTTGATATTAAAATTTCAGGTACTTTGACTCACTTGTTGGCTGCCTGCTGTTTGTGTCTGTTTGTCAATGTGGGGGTTAACCTTGCAGTTTTGATCCTGTTGTGTGGGTTTTAAAGTGAAAACTAAAGGGGATACTCACTAGTAGCGAATGATTGATCCTTAGTTTGTCAGCAGAGTCTATGAGGAGCTGGCAGTGTCATGTGTTGCTAATTTGATCATGAAGGCCACTCTGTCCAGTTAGAGATACTGCAGGGAAGTGCCATCACAGCAGTGGTTGCCCTCTTCATTCTCAAACATGGGATTTTTTATACATAATAATAATTACATAATAATGTTAAAATCCATCACAAAAAGTGCAAGCTCAGCTATGAGCACTAATATAATGTAATAAATAGCACCCCTTATTGAACTCTTACAGGCCAGTTGTTTCCTGAATAATAATGCAGCTGGTATTGATAATCTTGTGAATTGTTGTTTAAATGTAAGGTCTAATTACTTGACTTATTGCAAAAACTTAATGTTGGTAACATAAAACACAGTGAAAAACAATATTAATTTGAAACACGTTTCCTTGTTTTCTCAGCTGCGAAACAACTTTTCATTTTGACTTTAACTCAAAGATAATTTTCCTCTTTTTCCTCATAAAGGCAAAATGATTCCTAGTAATAAACATTCCGTGACCTGCTGATCCCAGGTTCCCCTGGTTTTATGCTTAGTTTGGACCGGTCCATGTTCCAGTTTTGAGGGAGCCAATTAATCCAAACAACCTATTTTTTGGAACAGACCAGTGATATACAGCAGCATCAACAATCATTCCATTGAAGTTGTAATTCTGGTCACCCGGATAGCTTTAAGTCTAATTTTAGTCAAAACTGAGCCAAAAGTAGAGTGAATATTGCATTTTTCAGGTGAACCAAATATACACTAATGTTGCCTCGTCTGCTTGTGTGAATAGGGAATTGTTTGCCAACATGTTCATAAACTAATAGTGTCAGTCTTGTGTTGGCAGCTTATTTGCTACCCCAAGTGGTCAGAAAAAGATGAATACATGCAGGTTTAACACAAATATACACGAACAGACATTGAACTACACAATCCTTAAATGTAATGGTTTATTTAAAATGTGACTGAGAACATGTCTTCAAGCTGCAAACGGAAATAAAATAAGTCACTTTAAGATTAACGGTTGTCTCAAAATACTTGAGCTGTATTGTGTCTGTAGGTTAAGATATATGGACTAAGTTTATCATTTTGTAAAATAATCTGTTACCTGCAGCACAGGGGTCATTTGTCTCAGCCTGATCACCTGAGTTGGTGAGGGTTTACATGCATATTATGAAATATATATTTGCTAAACTTTGATTTCCAACTGCATTGGGAGATGGGATTTGTAGATTCTCCAAGAGTCTGAGAGATTTTAGATGTTATCTAAAGAACACTTTTTACTTTTGTGACCGCATTTCCACACGAAGCTGAGCTGCACAACTTCTGGTCTTTGGATAAAACACATACGATAAATACACAGCAGAAAGATTAAACCGTGGAAAAAGTTCAACAAAGGCCAGTTTCAAACAGGACCGTAACTCACATTATTTAATTGTCCATCATGCATGTATTTCACTTCAGCCACAGTAGTAGTTACACAGCTGTGAAGGGGTTGTGGCAGAATACTAACAAGGAAATACACAGACATGGTGTTCATTACATAATATGTATCTTCTGGACCACTGGAGGACCGACCCACCACGCTCTTCAAGCTGCAAAAAAATGAAAA
Organism: Perca fluviatilis; assembly: GCF_010015445.1. Classification (NCBI taxonomy): domain Eukaryota; kingdom Metazoa; phylum Chordata; class Actinopteri; order Perciformes; family Percidae; genus Perca; species Perca fluviatilis. The sequence goes on along the minus strand of NC_053113.1, from coordinate 16,787,167 downwards.
AATAAAATTCATTGGCGAGACTTAAGCCTGTTCATACCAAAGATTTGACCTGACGGTTTACACCAATGCTACTATATGAAGACAGTGTATCCTCTTCATAGCACAGCGACTCTCTTCTAGACCTACTTCCATTTGAACTTCCAGCTTTTGGCTGTACTATAATTGTGGGCATATGAATGAGTTAGTAATTTCCAGTAGTGATGAAATGGGAAAAACAAATGTTAAAAAAAGCATTTTTTTCTATAATTTTATTATTTGATAGAGCATCTGGAGAATAGCATGACATGGGGGAGATAGAAGTGATGACATGCAGCAAATACTGTAGGCCACAGATTGGATTTGAACAACGGCCGCTGCGAAGGACAACTACATGGGCTACGCTCTACCAGCTAGAGCTGAGGATCGTTCCCACATAACATAACAGACAAGAGATCTCCTCTTTTTGTCCATTTCTCCCGTCCCTAATCGGCAGTTCCATTGTTAGGGGAGATGGTGTCACATCTGATCAACCAAACATTTTTCGACCAGCTGACAGCTTGTAACTGACTTGACCAGCTGACTTGCCGCAAACTGAGCTAGGTATTTCCAAACAGGTGACGTCTTACGTTCTAAACCAGCCAATGTCGACTTGACAAAACCGATTAGTGGCGACACCATCAGACTGCTGCAACGTTTAAAATAGTTTTTCTTACAGCTCTTTGGTGTGATCTGGGCTTTACAGTCTACACTAGTTGTATGCTTCCATTTTGGTTTTAGGTTACAAATTCCACAATCTTTTAAACAATTCCATTTACATTTACATACGTCATAGTGCTTCTGTATTGTACAGTTGTTACCTGCAACACAGGGTGATGTATTCTGTATCAGACTGGTCACCTTAAGGGGAAAAAAGTAGAAAATGAGTCAAACTTTGCATCATATGTTCAATAGCCTATCATATTAACATACCATAAATGACTATTCTGATAACTGTTCAGGTTGTTGTACAACTACTACGGAGCAGTGTGTGCTGTGACTTCTGTGAATGAGGTTTAAGAGAACTGGATTTACTTGGCTGGTAGTAGTCGTAAGATTCCTTGACCACGCTGGAATGGTTCTGCACTTTGGTGTTCCTGTATGAGCTTCGCCAGGCTGTGTTGATGCGCCTGGCGTCCTTCTGCAACTTGCTGGAAGAAACAGACCTACATGACCAGTAACTAATCTGGAGAGAATCATCTCCCTGCTCCGTCACTCTCAAACCCTCCTCAACCCGCATGCACACCCCGCTAAATCACGATCCCTCCCTCGTTCAACACCTAACCACCGCCAGGGCACCTTTAGAGCTTGTGGAGAGACATTTAATCAGCTGTTAAATAGCAACTTGAACGAATGAT